>NC_058407.1:80388521-80416408 GCF_002201575.2 Neomonachus schauinslandi | reverse complement strand
TTTCTTTCTTTCTTTCTTTCTTTCTTTCTTTCTTTCTTTCTTTCTTTCTTTCTTTTCTTTCTCTCTCTCTCTCTCTTTCTTTCTTTCATTCATTCATGAAATGGTTTTGTACAACTCTATGTACAGACACTGTTGTTAAAAGGAACAGTTTCAAATCTCATGATGACTTTTTTCCCCCCACAGTACTGTGTGCAATCGCGAATCAGTTCTTTCCATGGGTCATTTTCTGTCACAAGAGAAATGTTAACATGCCCTGAATGTCCTTCAGGAGCTGGGGATAAAAACAACCCTAGAGAGAAGAAGCACTGGAGAGGATCACACTTTATAAACTTAAATTAGTGAAAATATTTTTGGAAAGAGACCCTCCCACATCACACACAGTTCATTCAATTAAATTTTCCAGATTCCTTCTGAAATTGTGGATGATTTCTGTCATTTGGAATCACCAAAGGACATATTACCCATAAATTATCTAAATGTGCATGTGTTTATTCCATAGTGCATATGGTAATAACTACATTTTATTGCATATATTCATGAACATGAATTAAATTAACTTGGGGAAAACATCTTGCTTGCAGCCAGTCCTGTTCTTTGAAAGGCAAAGAATGTTATAAAAGGTGAAATTTGAATACAATGATTGAATTGCATATATTACCTTTAACTTGAATTCAGATCGCTAGTTTTGATAAAACCAATTTTATGCTTTCACAATTCACCATTTTAAATTGTATATCTATGGATTAGACTCCACAAATAATATGGATTTTATTTGTGTTTAATCATTCAAACTTCATGTCCTAAAATAGGAGTTTGGAGACCTGGTTCTAGCTCTGTGACACACTAGCTATATGACCTTCAGTGATTGTAACTAATCCAAACTACAGTTTCTTCATCTACAAAGACTACAGGTCCTTCCAAACACTAAAATTGCACAATTCCAGAGAATTGTGCCTCACCCCCACCCCCCAGATGCTTACATACTAATTCCTGAGAACCTGGGAATATCACCTTACATGGCAAGAGAGAAATTGCAGATGTGATCAAGTTAAAAATCTTGAAAAGAGGAAATTATCCAGGTGAGCCTGATGAAATCACCAAGGTTCTTATAAAAGTGACACAGGAAAAGTCAGTGTCAGAAAGCAGGGTATGTGACAATGGCAGCAAAGATTTGAGTTATGGGGTCCCAAACTGAGGAATGTCTGCAGCCTTTAGAATCTGGGAGAGGCAAGAAATAGGATTTTCCCCTTGAGCATCCAGAAAGAACTAGTCCTGCCAACACTTTAACTTTAGCCCAGTGAAACTGATTACAGACATCTGGTGTCCAGAACTGCAGGAAAATAAATTTGCATTGTTTTAAGCCACTATGTTTGTGATAATCAGCCACACCAGCTTAGGAAATAAAAACCCCATTTTAGGGAGAAGCACTTCTCAGTGAGTAGCTCTGTGGACCCTCTTCCCAGTAAAACAACCAGGCCTAGTGAAAATTATAAAAGCAGTTACCATTTAGAGCCCCTGGAAATTTTCCTAAGGACATACAGAAAATGAATTAATATTTATTTAAGAAAATCTGCTAAATCTCATTAAAAACAGTGAGTCTCTGGCATTTGAACCACAACTTGCTTCCCATCCTCTAGTTCAATGTAATGGAAGTTCTACTCCAAGTGGGTGTGGTTAAGAAGATGAGTTCTTTCTTCCTTCAGACTACCATAGTCAGAGCAAATTAGGCAAGAAAATAAAATAAAAGTCATCCAGATTAGAAAGAAGAAGTAAAACTATCTCTATTTGCAGATGAAATGAGCCTGTTTATAGAAAATATTAAGGAATCCACTAAAAACTTATTAGAACTAATAAATTAGTTCAGCAAAGTGGCAGAGTACAAGATTAATATATGTATTTCTATTCATTAGTAATTAACAATTGTGGTTTTATCAGTAATGAACAACCCAAAATTAAAGAAAATAATTCCATTTATAACGGCATAATAAAATATTTAGGAATAAATTTAAGAAATGCAAAACTTATATTTTGAAAACTACAAAACATTATTGAAAGAAACTAAAGATCTAAATAACTGGAAGACATCCTATGTTCATGGATTGGAAGACTTAATATTGTTAAGATGGCAGTACTCCCCAAATTGATCTACAGATTCAATGCAATCTTTTTTTTTTTTTAAAGATTTTATTTTATTTATTTGACAGAGAGAGACAACGAGAGAGGGAACACAAGCAGGGGGAGAGGGAGAAGCAGGCTTCCCGTGGAGCAGGGAGCCCGATGCAGGGCTCGATCCCCAATGCAATCTTATAAAAAATCAAGCTGCCTGCCCTCCTTTCTGGGCAGAAATTAAGAAAGTGATCCTAAAACTTATATGGAAATGCAAAAACTCCAAAATAACAAAGCAATCTTGAAAAAGAACAAAGTTGGAGGACTCATGATCCTGGATTTATTACAAAGTTAGAGTAATAAAGATAATGTGGTGTTGTGGCAATAGGATGGACATAGAGAGATAAAGAGAACATACCTGAGAGTCCAAAAGCAATCCCTTACATTTATGGTCAATTGATTTTGACAAGGGTGTCAAGGCAATTCAAAGGGGGAAAGAATTGTGTTTTCAACAAATTATCCTTGGGTAACTAGATATTCACATGCAAAAAAAAAAAAAAATGAAGTTGGACCCTTCTTCACACCACACACAAAAATCGGGCTCTGTGCTGAAAATGGGGCCTGCCTAAGATTATCTCTCTCCCTCTGCCTCTCCCCTATCCCTCCCATCTCACACACTTTCTCTCTCTCTCTCAAAAAAAAAAAAAAAAGAGTGAAAAGACAATCCACTGAATGAAAGGTAATATGTGCAAATCTGATACAGAACATGTCCAAAATATATAAACAACACTTGCAACTCAAAAATAGAAAGACAAATAATCCAATTTAAAAATGGTCAAAGGATTTGACAGATATATTTTCAAAGACCAATATACAAATGGACAACAAGCACATGAAAAGATGCTTAACATCATTAGTCATTAGAGAAATGAAAATCAAAACCACAATGGGATGCCACTTCACACTCACTAGGCTGGTTATGATGAAAAAGACAATAAGAAATGTTTGTGAGTATGTGGACAAATTGTAAGCCACATACATTACTAGTGGGAATGAAAATGGTGCCACCAGTTTGGAAAACAGTTTGTCAGTTTCTGAAAGTGTTAAAGTTACCTTATGACTTAACAATTCCACTCCTAGATATATACCCAAGAGATATAAAACCATATGTCCACATGAAAACTTGTGCATGAATATTCATAGCAGCATTGTTCATAATAACCAAGAAGTGGAAACAATCCAAATGTCCATCAACTGATGAATGGATAAACAAAAGTAATAGATCCATACAATAGAATATTATTCAGTGATACAAAGAAATGAAGTACTGATGCATGCTACAAAAGGGATGAACCTTGAAAACATTCTGCTAAGGGAAAGAAGCCAGTAAGAGAAGACCTCAAATCATATGATTCCATTTATATGAAATATCCAGAATAGGTCAATTTATAGGGACAGAAAATAGATTAGTGGTTGACTCATGCTAGGGCATGGCGACAGAAGAATGAGGAATGACTGCTGATGAGTATGGGGTTTCTTTTTGGGGTGATGAAAATGTTTTAAAATTATATTGTGGTGATTGCACAAGTTTGTGAATATACTAAGAAGCATTGAAATATCTCAACAATTGCTAAAAAATTTATTATCCAATATGTTGTACACCTGAAACTAATATATATTTTATGTCAACTATACTTCAGTTATAAATCAATTAATCATCAGCAAACAAACAAATGCTGTTGTGTTCTACCAAAACAGCAAACAAACACACTATATGGCTAACTGAAACTCCAGAAAGTATATGCAATTTCAGACTTCCACTCTTAGTGTATGAGAATGTGTACTACTTTACTTTTTATATCACAAATTACATGTTGTAAAACCATGTTTACTATCTTTTTAATTTATAAAATGTATCTATAGTAAGCTGAATAATGGCCCTAAGATGTCCATATCCTAATTCCCAGAATCTAAAAACAATTTTTATTTTATCCAAGACATTACAATAGTAACAAAATATCAACTCATTGAAGGAAGGTATCTTTAATTTGAAGTTTATTTTAGTTTTCTGTTCATTTACTCATACTGCAAACATTTATGGGATGCCAGGAAGTGCTTATTATTAAGAATGCTGACAAAAATTAGTGTCAAAAAAAATTAGTATCTGCATTTACTACTATTCCTGGCTCAACAAATACATTTTGAGTGTATAGATGGATGACCATAGAGTAAGTCTGGTAAAGACATAAAGGTAAAAGCATTCTGTTATTTATTTATTTGTTTTTCCCTTTCTCCACTTACCTCCACTCTGGTACTCATCTGTTTTTTATATTTAGGGGTCTGTTTCTTGGTTTGTCTCTCTCTCTCTCTCTCTTTATTTGTTTTGTTTCTTAAATTCCACACATGGAATTCATGGTATATGTCTTTCACTGACTGACTTATTTTGCTTAGCATTACATTCTCTGGTTCCATCCATGTTGTTGCAAATGGCCAAGATTTCATGCTTTTTCATGGCTAAATAATATTCTATTCTATTCTATATATACCACCTCGTCTTTTCTTCTTTATCTATTCACCTGTTGATGGAATGGTTGGGTTGCTTTCACAATTTGGCTATTGTAAATAATGCTGCAGTAAACATGGGGGTGCATGTATCACTTTGAATTAGTGGTTTTGTATTTTGGGGGTAAATATCCAGTAGTGCAATTATTGGATTGTAGGGTAGCTCTATTTTTAACTTTTGAGGAACCTCCAAAGTGTCTTCCACATTGACTGCACCAGTTTGCATTCCCACCAACAGTGCACAAGGGTTCCTTTTTCTCCACATCCACATCAACACCTGTTGTTTCTTGTCTTTTTAATTTTAGCCATTCTGACAGATGTGAGGTGATATTTCATTGTGGTTTTGGTTTACATTTCCCTGATGATGAGTGATGTTGAACATCTTTTCATGTGTCTGCTGGCCATCTGTACATCTTTGGAGAAATGTATGTTCATGTCTTCTGCCCATTTTTTAATTGATTATTTGATTTTTGGTGTTGTGTAAGTTCTTTATATATTTTGGATACTAACTCTTTATCAGAGATGTCATTTAAAAATATCTTCTCCCATTCAATAGGTTGTCTTTTACTTTTGTTGACTGTTTCCTTCATTGCATAGAAGCTTTTCATTGGATGTAGTTCCAGCAGTTTATTTTTGCTTTTGTTTCACTTGCCTCAGGACATATATCTAGAAAGATGTTGTTATGGTCGTTGTCAGAGAAATTACTACCCGTGCTTCCTTCTAGGATTTTTATGGTTTCAGCTCTCACATTTAGGTCCTTAAACCATTTTGAATTTATTTTTGTGTTTGGTGTAAGAACTTGGTCCAGTTTCATCCTTTTGTATGCAGCTGTCTAGTTCCAACACCATTTGTTGAAGACACTCTATTTTTCCCATTGCATATTCCATATTCTTGCCTCCTTTGTTAAAGATTAATTGATGAGATAATTGTGGATTTATTTCTGGGTTTTCTATTCTGTTCCATTGATCTATGTGTCTATCTTTATGCCAGTACTATACTATTTTGATTGCTACAGCTTTGTAATATAACTTGAAATCTGGTATTACGATACCTCCAGTTTTGTTTTCTTTTTCAAGATTGCTTTGGTTCTTTGGGGTCTTTTGTAGTTCCATGTAAATTTTAGAATTATTGTTCTAGTTTTGTGAAAAATGCTGTTAGTATTTTGATAGCTATTGCATTAAATGTGTAGATTGCTTTGAGTAGTATAGACATTTTAGCTATATTTGTTCTTCCAATCCATGAACATGGAATGTCTTTCCATTTCTTTGTGTTGTCTCCATTTTCTTTTATCAATGTTTTATAGGTTTCAGAATACAGATCTTTCACCACCTTGGTTAAATTTATTCCCAGTTATTTTATTCTTTTTACTACAATTGTAAATGGGAGTGTTTTCTTAATTTCTCTTTCTGCTGCATTATTAGTACATAAAAATGAAATAGATTTCTGTCCATGGGGTTTGTGTCCTGCAACTTTACTAAATTCATTTATCAGTTCTAGTAGTTTTTTGGTGGAGTCTTTAGTATTTTCAATATATAGTATCATGTCACCTACAAATAGTGAAAGTTTTACTTCTTCATTACCAATTTAGATGCCTTTTATTTCTTTTTGTTGTCTGATTGCTGTGGCTAGGACTTCTAGTACTATGTTGAATAAATGTGGTGAGAGTGGGCATCCTTGTCTTGTTCCTGCTCTTAGAGGAAAAGCTCTCAGTTTTTCCCCATTGAGTATGATGTTAGCTGTGAGTTTTTAATGTATGGCCTTTATTATGTTGAGGTTGTTTATATTTATTTTTATAAAAGTATATTAAGTTCTCAAAATTTGAATTTTACCAAGATTAGGTAACATTTATGTCCCAATATCCTTTCCTTACAAGTTGGTTACTATAAACTAATAATTTGGCTGCAAAAACAAACTACAATAACAAAATTATTAGCTGATATAGTAAGCTAGGTGCAATGGAAAGGAATTGTTATCAGAAAAAACATGGGTTCAAATATTGTCTCTGGAACTTACTACCAATGTTAACCTGAGATGAGTTATGTAAGTCTTAGTTCCCTCATAAGTTAATGGGGAATAATAGTAATATCTTCCCTACTTGGGAAGATTATTAATAATGTGTATTCAGAAAGCAGCATAATGTTTAATAAATGGTAATTACCTTTATTAAGTTTATTGGAATTTACCTCAATTCAGCAAGTAATATAATAACTCTTTGTACTGTTATTTGTTCACAATGGTAAACATTTAAAATGTGTATTTGCAGGGCCCCTAGGTGGCTCAGTTGGTTAAGCGTACAACTCTTGATTTCAGCTCAGGTCATGATCTCAGGGTCATGAGATGGAGCCCTGCACTGGGCTCCATGTTGAGCATGGAGCTTGATTAAGATTCTCTCTCTCCTTCTCCCTCTGCCCCTCCCCCCGCCCATGCTTGTTCTCTCTCTAAAATAATTAAAAAAAAATTAAAATGTATTTGCTATGTCACATCAAACTTTGTGATAAATTTATGGAACTCTAGAGTTGCACAGAAATAATTAAAGATACACATAATTTAAAAATTAAACTAATAATTACTGAAAACTTGGTCCGTTGAGATTTCTTTGTTTTCCCATTCTAATCTTTTCTTTAAATAATAAGTATGTCATTATTTGTACTATTATATATAACTACAATAAGACATTTAATTTTTTAAAAAGTAGCTTAGAATTATTTATACTAAAAAAATTGTGAATTTGCAATCAGAAACACTAAAACTCAACTCTGCAATCCCAGGGCTTTTACTTGCTGCACAGCCTCATTAATCCAACTACCATGCTTCATCCAAAAATTTTTTAAACTTTTTTTAAAGGTTTCATTTATTTATTTGAGAGAGAGAAAGCAAACACGAGTCAGGGGGAGGGGGAAAAGGGCAGAGGAAGAGGGAGAAGCAACTCCCCACCAAGCAGGGAGCCCAATGCAGGGCTGGATCCCAGGACTCTGGGATCATGACCTGAGCTGAAGGCAGATGCTTAACAGACTGAGCCACCCAGGTGCCCCACATCCAAAACTTTTAAAAGTATTTCCCCAACGTTACCCAATTTAATTTTATGATTTAGATGCCACTGCAAAATAATAAATGTTAAAGAATCTAGGGTAAGGTTTGTTTCATTTGGGGCCTTGAGATAAGGAGGCTTGTCATTCCCAATATCCCCATGTTATATCCTGAATGTTTGTATCCTCTCCAAATTCTTATGTTGAAGTCCCCATCTCCACTCTGATGGTATCTGGAGGTGGGGTCTTTGGGAGGTTATTACAGTTAGATTAGGTCAGGGAGTTGGTGCTTCCATGATGATGTTAGTGTCCTTACAAGGGGATGAAGAGACCAGGCTCTCTCTCTCCACCATGGAAGGATACAGTTAGAAGGCAGTCCTCACCAAGAACTGGATCATGCTGGCATCTTAATCTTGGACTTCCTGGCCTCCAGAACTGAGAAACAGATGTTCGTTGTTTAAGGCTTCCTGGTCTGTGGCATTCTATTATCACAGCCTGAATGGACTAAAACATCTCGTCTCTCTTTGGCCATCTCCCCCAGTACTAGAGGCTCCAGAGAATACACATTAGCTCTATTTTCCAAATAACTTTCTTCTCCTTTCAAAAAATGTATAAACAACAAATCTATCTTTTGATCTCCTTTCCCCCCTCACTTTAGAAAAGCATTAAGAAAATTTCTTATGAAGTTTTATTTTGAGTCAGAGCTACCCTCGCTGATGCTTAGTGGATTAATTTCATTCTGATGCCACATCACCAATATGAGCTTAAATACAGCCAATTAGAATGATATATATCAATGATTCAGCAAATACAACAGTCAAGCCCTGTTCTAGACATTGGAAATACCATACAACATCATAGTCTTGAAAGAAGATTAATATTCCCTTAAGAATAACCTTATCAAGGGTCTTATATTCTAGTGAATGAGACAGAAAATAAACAAGAAAATAAATATATAAAAATGGTAATTTTATATTGTGATAAGAGTTAAACAGTAGCTAAGTTAAAATGGAATGAGCAAGGGAAGCCTTTCTAAATCAGATGACATTTGAATTGAGTCCCACATGACAAGAAGGAGCAAACCATGCAAAGAACTGGAGGAAAAGCATTTCAGGCAGAGGGAACAGAGAAGGCAAAGGGACCTGAAACCTTGATGTAAAAATAAAAAGGAAAAATAAAGAGGAGGTCAATGTGGTGAGTAAGCAAAGGAAAGAATGGTATGGAATGAAAAAGATAAGCTACGTCCCCATTGTAGAGGGCCTTATAGACAACAGGGATAGCCATGGGATTAAAAGGAAAGACAAAGGATCTGATTTACATGGTCTTTTTCAATAACAAGGAAAATGTCCCTGGAGGCTCTGGTGCAGATTTTTCTTTCAATTTATTAGCCAGAATTGTGTTACATGTACATTTTTATTTTTAAACCAATCACTAACAATAGGAATTGCACTACCATGATTAGGCCATGACTAATCAAGTTTCACCTGGGTGTTCAATCACCTCTGGTAACTACAAAATTAAGGTTTCTCTTAGCAAGAAAAAAGGGAGGAATGGCTGTTGGATAGACTTCTGATGGAAAGTGCCACAGAAAAATCTGTTTGTCATCCAAGGGTAGGTGACAGGCAGTCAGTTGATTATACAAGTCTGGAACTCAGGGAAGGGTGTCAGATGGCAGATGAAGTCTTCTGTATATGGTTGGTATTTAAGGTCATGGACTGAATGAGATCACCTGGAGAGAATATATATAGATTTAGAAGACAGGCCAGGATTACACTCTGGTATGTCCCAATATTTAGAGATCAAGTAAAGATGGAGAAGCAATTAATAAATTGACCATAGTTAGTTGCAGGAGAGCATTTTTTTTTAAAGCCAAAGGAGAAAAGGAAGGGATTAGACAACTGGGTCAGGTGTTTCTGAGGGTACAATGAAAACAGAAGGAGTACTCAGAGGATCTAGCAATAATGAGATTCCTGATGGCTCTGACAAGAGCAGACTCAGTGGATAGTTAAGCAGAAGCTTAGAGTAACCAGAATGAATGAAAGCTGAGGAAGTATTTTGAGGAAGTTGCTGTGGAAAACCAGAAAAATATAGCACAGGAAATCATGAGAGTCAAGGGAAGGTTTTAGTTAGTATAATTTGGGAGATTATAGAACTTGTTTGTATGTTGCCTGGAATGATCCAATGCAGAGAAAGACATTGGTGGTACAGAACAGAGGTGAGGGTTAACTATGAGAACAAAATTCTTAGAAAGGTAAGAGTGAGTGGGATCTGAGTATGAGTGGAAGGATTGACCTCTGAAAGAAGCAGATACATTCATTCCATTTCAAAAAGAGGGAAGGCAGAGAGAATAAGGGCACAGAGACTGAGAAATGAATAGACTTAATAAAATGCAAGCATTCCTGTATAATGGCTTAGATTTTTTTCAAGGTATGAGCCCAAGTCATTAGCTAAGAATGAGGACGGAGAGAGTACAGGGGGTCTGGAGGGAGAGGAAATATGAAATAGTTATTTCAAAGATTCCAAAGGAAGCTTTATTAAGGAAGGTAGTGAAGTCCTTTGGCACCACTGAGGGTATATTTGAGGCTTGGGATCACAAATTTAAAGTGCAACCAGGAAACAGTTGTGATATAATCTCCAGTAGGTACAGGCGTAGAAGAAGATAGCTAGTAGGCTCACAAAGGGTTGGGGTCTAGCCAGGCAAGTACAAGAAAAATGGGGCCAGAGAATTAAATGTGTTTTCAAGTAAATTAATTTAATGATGGGTCGTGAATCGTAAGTTTGGTAAAAGAGAAGCCAACTTAGGAGAGTAGTGAAGATTGTGAAAAAGTATCAGTATCAATGGAGGTTTTCATAAAATTACAACAGAAATTCTAGAATAAAAAGCTGAAGGGATAGGTGGTAGCAACCATCAGACCAAGTTCCCACTTTTAAGAGTTAGATTGCTCATACATAATGACTTTGCATTTTACTACAAGCTTTTCAAAAAGATCAAAGTTCCTGCGGAGCCCAGCTTGCTAATAAAGAGTACAATTATGTGTGGCTATGGTGCAGCCATGTGATTAGGGAGTTGGTAATGTGCTACTTCAGCAATGACATGGTAAAAGTGTCCACATAACATTAGATCTGAATAGGGCAAGATCGTGGCATAAGGAAAAGATCTTGGGCTTGAAGTCAGAGCACCCTGACTGAAGCCCTCGCTGTGACAGGTAGAGGCTCTATATCTTGGGGCATATTTCTTAACCACTCTGAACCCTGGATTATCCTTTTAAACTGAGATATGGCTACCTCCTTCGCAGCAGTTGTTATACACATTAAGAAGGAAAATAATATATAAAATGCCCAGAAATAATAGGTTCTTGATAAAGGTTAACTACTGTGAAAATAAGAAGCCATGTTCCTACTTCTGCATGGCAGTTGTGTATCTATTTGGAAGCCTGTGCCCTGGGTACAGGTGTGGAAGGCATGTGTCAACCAGAAGGGCAAAGTAAGGATTCTCCATATAGGGCCATCATGGGCGAGGGTGAAACCTGAGTTGATTACTGCATTATATTTAATAATATAAATATTATAATATTTTGATGATAGAAATGAAGGTCTAATTTCGACTACTGACATTTTAGAGGTCAGAAATAAAATCACAATACCCAGATTAACATTTTGAATAAATGGAGAACACTAAACTAGGAGACGTAGTAGAGTGCTAGATGGTGTAGAGTGACAGCAAGAGTAGGCCAGGTGTTTGTAGACATTATGTGGCAATGGTACTGCCATGTTTCTACATAGGCCCTGAAACCATCCTAATCTTAACCTCCCTTTCAGTTCCCTCTCCTGTCCCACAGCCCTCTCCAGCTGCTCTGTGATCTTATCTGCCCCTACTTTGTCATTTGATTGTTCTATCTTCCCAGATTCATCTTGGGTTATAGCATCTAATCTCCCCCCTTTTATTTTTTAAAGATTTTATTTATTTATTTGAAAGAGAGTGAGCATGAGCAGGGGTGGGAGACCGGCAGAGGGAGAAGCCAACTCCCCACTGAGCAGGGAGCCTGATGCAGGGCTCAATCCCAGGACCCTGAGATCGTGACCTAAACTGAAGGCAGACACTTAACTGACTGAGCCACCCAGGCACCCCTCTAATCTCCCTTTCAAATGGCCCTCCCTTTTCCTATTGATGGACTGCTAGTACACAACCTGGTGCCTCAATCTTTTCTTTTTTAAACTTGTGTTTTTCTTAAAGCCCCTTAGAGTACAGCTGGGTTGGGACTGGTGATGTCTGCCATCCATGTGTGTCAACCCAAAGTTCCTGGCTTTTCAATAATCCCTGGCTTTGATTATTAAAGGAGGAAAAAGTAGACTGAAAATATGCAGCAAAGAAACATCAACCACATTTCAGAGAGAGATCACCACTAATTGAACAGGTGGCCCAAAACAAAATTCCAATAGTAACAAGCTGGAAATATTTTCAAATATAGTGTCCTGGTGGCCTTAGAAAAATCCCTATAAAGTAGGTGAGGATCAACTGGGGTTCAGAAAGTTTAAGTGCAGATCCACTTTTCCATAGAAATTTTGCTTTCAGACTAAGTATCTGCGTTTTAATCTTTAAACTTTATAACTCAAATAATATGAAAACTTTTCTGTAACATGTATCTTTTACATATGAGAGGTGGTTGATATATCTTATCTAAACCCCATCAACTAAGAAGAAACAGGAGAAAGAGGGCATACTCTTAAAATGCCTTTCCATATTCTGGAATGGCACTAATTTGGACTTTTTCTGGTAACTTCTCAAATCTTTACAGAGAGCTTTTTTTAAGATAGTGGAATAGGGTTTTGATGACTTTATACATAACAGATTATTTGGCCATTCCATAAAAATAACAAATATTTTTGTTATAGAATGTCTACAGCTCTACACAAACTATTTGGGAAGTAGGTACAAGTACAAAAGAATATGTATAGTTAAATCTGTGAGAGAGGGGCTGTGTCTTATTCACTCCTTTATCCCCCACACATTGTATAGTTCTTCCCACTCACCAGTTGAGTGAATGAATAAATTAATTAATTAATTTTATCATCTTCTGAGTTTCCATTATTACATTCCAAGAAAGCACTTATTATTATTTTAAATAAATTCATTTCATTTAAAGTTTTGAAATTGGGCACACTCTCCAGTTGACTTTCTATTAATTCTCTCTATTGACTCTTAGAGTCTGGTAAAAACAGATGATTTCATAGCAACTGTCAAGTAATCTTGAAAGATGGTAAAGGTAGTCTTTAGGATAAATTTGAGGATGTTTTTACCTTTTATGTCTTCTTTTCTTTTCCCCTTTGGCCTGCTGTATTATTACATTACTATTATTATTGCCAGAGGATTATTTGGTTATTCAAGACAGAGAACGTAGTTTTATAAAACCCAAAAAGTTATTTTCATAATAAAAAGTAATGCATATATATTGGAGAAATTTAGAAAACATGGGTAAAGCAAAAGAAACATTAGAAATCATCAGAGGGCGCCTGGGTGGCTCAGATGGTTGAGCGTCTGCCTTCGGCTCAGGTCATGATCTCAGGGTCCTGGGATCGAGTCCCGCATCGGGCTCCCTGCTCCTTGGGAGCCTGCTTCTCCCTCTGCCTTTCTCTCTCGCTCTGTCTCTCATGAATTAAAAAAAAAAAAAAATCTTTAAAAAAAAAAAGAAATCATCAGAAATAGAAATCCACTTCTTTGAGATACCTCTGTTTACACTTTAATGTCTTTCCTGTCTTTATACATGCATGTTTATTTCTACAATCTTGGGTTCATACTATGTATACCTCTTCAACATTATTCACTTCACCACAGACCGTATTATGTTTTGCTTAAAAGTAACATTTCAATTCATGCAATTTTTATTATTTTAGAAGTGTCATCTCCATATTTGTGAAAAAAATAGTGTTCCTTCTTATCAGTGGTGATGACAAATATAACCACTTTCTAAAGTGTCAGGTGTTTATAGTGTAGCAAGGAAATGAAGTAAGCTAGTTAATTACCCGTTGGGAAAAATCCAAATTTATTTCCCATTTACAATGATGGTCTGGACTTTGGAAACGCCTATGCTGCCTGCTCTTGCTGGCTACTGAATGTAGCTTCCCCCAGTTTTTAGCCTGTTATACTCAGACCTGGAAATCTGGCACACAAAATCATAGTAACAGCTCGGGCAGCCAGGTTTCCTTAGCTACACGTTAGTGAAAGGACAGGATGGCTGGCCTGAAGTTCCTCCTACCGACTTAGGCGACTAGGAACACACAGCATGAGGTGGGAATGTGCTCCTACCTTGCTTGAGAGGCAGTCAACTTAAAAGTCAGTCAGTCAGCCCATGAGCTTACTGATCTCATACTCTGGCAGGGCTCTAACAAGCTTTTATAGGTTTTATGGGATCTTATCTGCTTGGTAAATCAGTTTAATCATACAGAAAATTTGTTTTTTTTTTAGATTCTACCTTCTGTGAATTAGTCTGCAAACAAAGGACCTTTGATTGTTATTTTCCTAAGTAAATTGTTTCCACATCCTGTATTAGGTTAATGAGTGCAGTTGTCATTATAATGATATGTGTGTGTACCCTGGGGGTGTTCTTTATCTTCCTATAATACATGCTGCATTTACTGATTTCCTATTTCACTTGATAAATATGTACCAGGCACTGTGCTAAGAACCAGGAACTCTTAGAAGGAACTCAGTAACCTCTCTCTCAGACCTCATATTCTAGAGCTGTGCTATCCAATATTGTAGGCATTAGCCACATGTGGCTATTTAAATTAACATTTTAAAATAACAAATTTTAAAAATGAAAACTTTAATTTCTTAGTCATATCAACCACATTTCAAGTGCTTGATAGCTACGCATAGCTAGTAGCTACCATATTGGACAGCACAGAGAGAGACATTTCTGTCATTGTATGAAGTTCTATTGGACAATGCCAGTGGAGACACTGAGAATATCAAGGCTGTTAATAAATTATGTTTCTGTACCTGTCATATTAGATCCATCCTTCAAAACATTTTGATGACTCTCCCTGTGGTGGTTTTGTAATTATAGAAATAACTCTGTAAGGACGCTTAAAGAGAGATTTAAGAAGAGGGTAATGACTAGCATATGCTCATTGTTCAGGCAATTTATCTTTGAACCTTTTATAAACGTATGCTACTATAGCAAACATTTTTGAGCAAAAGTACCAATATAGGCATTTGTATTTATAAAATAATTAATATGTCTTACTTTCAGCTATTATTTCAAAGCACAATATATATTTAGAACTCATTAATGATAATTGGCATAAATTCACATTTCAAATAATCTTATTGATGATTTTGAATTTCAGGGGCTAACTTCTTGTCATATCCAATTAAATCATAATTGTTGTATTTAACAATGTAGGTGAAAAGGAACTTTTTTCTAGAACTAGAAGTGTCCATTCTGCAATTTTCCTCCTCACTTGCGTTTGCATATTATCTTCTATCCACCATTTGTTTTCAGGCCTCTTGTGTGTCCATTTTATTGAGGGTAAGCTTAGTTAATGCTAGATAAGGTGATTTGTAATTTCAATTAAGTGGGCACACATCAGGTGCAACAGTTTACAACAGGCCTTCATTGAAGAACCAGGGTGTGCACTGCAGTCAATGATGAACTCTACTTTTCCTCTGGCTGTCTTACACTCGGCTGCCCTAATATGGATCAAGTGAGGGTATGATTGTCAACACTTAGTAAATATTAGGAAAGTTATTTCCTTTTTTTTTGTGATAAAAATATAAATACAAGTTCTAACATTTTCTTCCCTCACCCCAAGGGATCATGTCATCTCATGGGGTATAAAACCTTGCTTTAGAGGCCACTCATTTAGACTATAGTGGAATGTTTTCAATCCTGTCATGTAATTTATGGATGGTATTTTATTGGCCTTATCTAAAATTATGTTTATGTTTAATTTAATTTACAATGCCCCCAAATTTATAGCAGCTTAACAAAAGTTTATACGATACCAAAAGATTTTTAAACACAAGGAATATGCCTGGGATCTTATATACTTGGGCTACAAATTTGGTTATTAGCTTCCTAGCAGCTAGTGTAAATCAGGAAGTATGCACCCCAACAGAATGACCTCCATTTTACATTAGAGCGAATGTAGGCTTAAGAAAGTTTAAATAATTTTTCCAACTTTTTCTAGCTAGTTGGTGGCAGACAAAAATGTGAATTCAGTTCTATCTAATTTCGCAGCTATTTCTTTTGGAATAAGGCAAGTTATAAAAACATCTAGTTTTTAAGTGGGGCTAATACTACTTACCGTGTAAATTCTTATAAGGATTAAATTAGATAGCATATTAGTTTCTGAGGGCTGCTGTAATGAAGTGCCACAAACTGGGTGACTCCAAACAACGGTTCACAGTCTTACAGTCTGAGGGCTAGAAGTCCCAAATCAAGGTGTCGGCAAGGTTGTTTCCTTCTGAGGATTCTAGGGAGAATGTGTTCCATGTGTCTTTTAGCTTCTGGTGACAGCCAGCAATCCCTGGTGTTTTTAGCTTATAGATACATCCCCCCTGATTTCTGTTTCTGTCTTCACATTGTATTCTTCATGGGTCTCTTCTCCTCTTCTTAAAAGGACACCAGTGATATTGGATTAAGGGCTCACTGTATTCCAGTATGAACTCATCTTAACTAATGATATCTGCAACAACCCTTTTTCCAAATAAGGTCACATTCTGAGGCACTGGGGATTAAAACTTCAACATATCTTTTTGGAGATCACAATTCAACCCGTAGCAGACAGTGTATATAAAATACCCTGCTCCATGTCTGGCACATGGTGAGTTTTCAATATATATGAGTTTCCTTTGCCTTCCACTAGATTGAACTTCTTAAGTGCAATGACTTCGTCTTATTCCTCTTTGTGGTCTCAATAGCTTGCACACATAGTAGATGTTCTTTAACAATTTTAATAAATGGCAAACCAAAATCTACGAGACCTGGTGGTGGACAAGATAGTGCCCCCAGCCCTGCAAGAGCAGGCCAGGTGTTTGTAGACATTATGTGACAGAGTGCTGTGTTTCTAAATGGGTTCTAAAGCCATCCTAGTTTCTACCTCCCTCTATTATCTCTTATCTCCCATGGCCCTCCCCAGTTGCTCTGGCCTCTCCTCTGCCCCTAATCTGTTGTTTGATTATTCTGTCTTAGCCTCATCTTGGTTTGTAGCATCTAATCTCCCTTTTGGATAGTTCTGCTTTCCTGTTGATGGACTGGCCCCTGGATCTTTTTTTACTTGTGATTTTTTTTCAAAGCCCTTGGAAGGGGTGGCTGGGTTGAGAGTAGTGGTATTTGCCACCAATATATGTTAACCCAAAGTCCCTGTTTTTTTCATATTTTCTTTGATTATTATAGGAAGAAAAAGTAGGCTAGAAATATGTAGCCTATCATATTTCAGAGAAATACCACCCAAAGCAAATCTTCAGAGTTTATATACTATAAACACTGAACACTATAGTACAGACCAATGTGAGTGGAAAGTTAGAATCTAAAAATAGTCTATATTCAATTCTACCACTTTCCTTATTTTCAGTTATAAACAACCACCAAACCTAGGTTAAACCAGTATAGATGATAATGAATAGATAAGTGTTGTTTGTAATTAGTAAAACTAACAATCTACCTTAGCAATGGCTATATTTATATATAAATGGGTAACACTTGCAAATGATTAAAACATGTAGGTAAACTTTCCCATTATAATTTTTCTTTTTTATTTTAAAGCTTTATTTATTTATTTGAGGGGAGATGAAGAGAGGGAGAGAGAGGGGAGAGAATCTTAAGCAGACTCCCTGCTGAGTGCAGGGCTTGATCTCACAACCCTGAGATCAAGACCTGAGCCGAAATCCAGTTAGATGCTTAACCAACTGAGTCACCCAGGAGCCCCTCCCATTATAATTTTCATACCACACACTTGCCTAAGAAATTTCTTTTCTATCAGTGGAACTAATGAAATCCTTAGTTTGTGAAACTCCAAATGAATTGTTGAATTACTCATTTTCATTAAAATAAATGTGAATGAATACAAAATTCAGTTGGAAAATGATACTCTACATATATAGAAAAGCAACTAACTAGAGTAATGATTTTCAAAGTTAAATGTTTTTTTTTTCTGTATTATATTGCCATGAGCTGGATGAAATAAGTTCTTAATTATTTAAAAATACTTTCATAAGTGGGGTGCCTGGGTGGCTTAGTCAGTTAAGCACCCAACTCTATTTCGGCTCAGGTCATGATCTCAGGGTCCTGGGATCAAGCCCTGTGTTCAACAAGGAGTCTGCTTAAGATTTTCTCTCTCTCTCTCCCTTTGCCCCTCCCCCCCTCGTTTTCTCTCTTTCTCAAACAAATAAATATATCTTTTTAAAAAATCCTTTCATAAGTGTGTATGTGCCCCCCTTCTTTCCCCATGGAATCAAATCTCTCATAAACTAGGTGCTTATTCTAGTTTGGTCACCAGTTTGCAGGGAGAAACAGACTTTGGCAAGTTACTTGATCTCTTCGGGGCCTCTCTTTGCTTGTCTATTAAGGGCATTGGAATATATTAGTTTTAGGTCCCTTCCAACTCTATAGAGTTGGAATCTCTAGATTCTATGAACAGAGAAGTAGTTTTAAACTATATTATTCATCTTCCTACAGAAAGTTACTTTTTAAGCAATATGAAGCTTACACATTTTTAAATGACCAAGAAATCAAGTATGTATTCAAAAATAAATAAAATCCAAACCACAAATCAACCTGTACAAATAATAATTATAACAGAGAAGCATGCTGGGCATGGACCCCTGATAAGGTTTCTACATGGTGCCTTTATAAATCATACACTGATTTCTTAACTAAATAAGGTCCTGCAGGTTATGCTGTGATTTTCAATATTATGAGAGCAAAGGACATATTCAGTGAATTTCCATGGTTGATTCTGTTCAAATCATTTTGCATATACAGCAAACTGAATCTATTTAAAGACAAAAATCCATTCGCCAAAGTCACCTTCACAAATTTTAGCAAATGTGTAACTTAAAGCAATGCTTACAGTATACTAGATTGATTAGAATTTTTTTTTTAAAAAGAGACCTTGAAATTGCATTTAATTTTGAACTAAATGTAAATTTACAAGGCAATGTATGAGACTGAGAACACCTTTTCCCATGCTGATTGCATCAGGTGTTTTAAACAAAGCAGCAAAAGGGGTCATTAGCCCCTAAAGGAGCAATTAGGTAAAACTGCTATAGTTTACTAAATGTGTAATGTATGATGTTTCTGGAAGAGTTTCAGTCTATGCAAAACAAATCAAAATAATAAATTTTTCTTAAAGGGACATTACACAATTCAATACTATCTATCTATCTATCTATCTATCTATCTATCTATCTATCTATCATCTATCTACCTGTCATCTATCTATCAATCTATCATCTTATCTATCTACCTATCTTTGTATCATCTGTATCTAAAGTTCCCTTCCCTCAGGATGCTATATTGGGCAATTTAGAGATTATACCTTGCTCCAAAACTACAGTTTTTTAGTGCTGATGAAAAGTTTACATAATTTTCAAATTCTGTGACCTGCATTCTTAGTGTCTTCTTTTTTCTATAAAGCAGCTTTTCCAATGAAACTTTTTATACATGTGAAAACACTCCTATCCTCTGATGAGCATAGACAGTACTTCAAAGTTACCAGTAATCCCACCAAACTAGAAGGACAGCATTCCAGACGCTGGAAATTTCCTTCTAGAGGGACTTAAAAGTCTCTGCAAGCAATAAAGAATTAAGATGACATGTGGGGACAAAATTGATGGTGAAACCACTCATTTTAGTATATTGTCTTTGAAAAGAAGGAGATCGGGCGCCTGGGTGGCTCAGTTGGTTAAGCGACTGCCTTCGGCTCAGGTCATGATCCTGGAGTCCCAGGATCGAGTCCCACATCAGGCTCCCTGCTCAGCGGGGGGTCTGCTTCTCCCTCTGACCCTCTTCCCTCTTGTGCTCTCTGTCTCTCATTCTCTCTCTCAAATAAATAAATAAAATCTTAAAAAAAAAAGGAGATCATTAGAAACTAAGAAAACAAGAGGTAAAAATTATTCTCCAGAATAGGCTGTATATGTGCCTATCAAAGACTGAGTAGAAGGTACCTGGGGAGGGGGAGGTACTGCGCATGCTGAAGAATGGGCAGATGTGTGAGGAAACCAGTTGTGGGAGAGCTGAGGCAACAGGTCAGCACATGAGGCATGACAGCTTTGGAGATGGGTTCCGCTTCCTTTGAGAGAAAATATGAAAAGGGGAGAAAGAAGGAATACAAAATGGCCATGTGTTGAGCTGGATGCTCTGTGAAGTATTTTACAGAAATTTTATCATTTGGGCATTGCAAGCACCTGGAGATAGATGGTAATCCTCATTTTGTACAGATGCCTTTATATAATTTATCTATTTATTTTATGCCTACATAAGTAATTTATCTATTTATATGTCACACTGCTAATAAGTGACAAATACAACCTTTTAGGACCCAAGCCCATGTTCATTTCCCATTTCATTGCCTTGCCTTCCAAAGGAAAAGGCTGAGGAGTTAGTGTAGACACACTGTGAGGGTAGAAAAAGAAATGGAGGATAAGATGGACAGTGACTTACTTTTATCCCAGCATTAAGAAAGGATATGGGAGCTGAAGGTTTAAGGAGAAGATAGAAACTTTCATCTGTGATAGACAGATTAGTCTTTAATGCAGCTTCTCCATAATCTAGCTCTTACTGACTAGCTGTGATTGATTAGAACTTCGAATATCAAATCCTGTTGATTTAAGTATACTTCGTCTTTATGTCTGCATAATTTTCAATTAGGAATCATCGTGACACCGTTTTTCTCTGCCTCCATCTCTCTGTCAGCAGTTAAGAAATGCACCAGAAAACTTCGAACGCTTTGTTGATATTTTTATAAATAATTCCATTTTAAAGCCATCAACTCTCACCCAATTTGTTTGCCTTAGTTCAGTTCATTTTCATTGAGTTTCATAGAGGGTGTGCAATTTACAATAAGGTACTCTACAGTTTGGCAAGTCGAATCAAATCAGTGGCAACAAATATTTATTAAACACTGATATTCTTGATGCAGCTTGGCAGATTCATCCAATCATGTGAAGATAATGGAGTATACCAGGATGCTGACTGGTAAGGGAAATAATTACTCAGAACAATACTGGCCTGAAAGGACCTTCTGTCCTGCCAAGACATAACTAGCCACTGGAGAGGGTTAGCTAGGAGATTCAGGACCAGGGCCCCAGCCAAGCACATAAGGCCTGGCATATACTACAGCCAGCTAGTGGCAGCATGAGGTCTGGACAGTGTGTCAGGTAACAGCACTAATAAGCAGAAAAGAAGGGTGTGTGCTTCTACCTGGCACACAGATGCAAGAACATGTATTGGGACCTCAGTGGCAAATGCCAGTATACAAGAAGAGGAAACAAATACTTTGGCTTTGAAAACTGACACAGCTAAGGTTTTGGCCTCCTAGAAAGTAGCCAACAGCCCAAATATGTAGTCAAAAGTGGTGTGGCCAAATCAAGTTCTAGTTCAGCCTAGACAGGTACATAAAGGATCATCAAAGCAATGAGAATCTGGATTCCAGGGAGTAGGGACCCATAAAGTCAGATGAAAAGCAGCATTGTGGGGCCAAATGATGCAACGGGGCTGAGCAAAAGTGAGGAAGGATGGCAAGGTCCAGCTAACCAACTGGAGCTGAAGTATAAGGAAGGACTTCAGGACACTGATGTGTTCCACAAAAGTCCAAGTATAAAACACAGTTTTACAGAAGGGACCAGTATGGCACAGGTAGGACAGAGATCATTCCCAGATTTCTGAATCTCTTGTATGTACCTACAAGACTATTTCCAGACCTTACCTGCTTAGGTTGAGGTGGGAGGAGTAGGAAAGGGCAAAAAGTTCTCAGCTTCTCTCTGTCCTGGTTTGGCTGGCATTGGTACTAGGCCAGACTGAACCTTAAGGGGAAATGCTTCCATGAGTACAAAGGAGGGGGGGCTGAGGAATGTGCAGCAGATGGAATGCAAATAGGTTCTGCCTAATTTCATGCTTCCTGTTAGGTATAAGTCAGCAAGGAAAACAGCCTGCAGGCAGAGCCTGACCAGGACTGGGACACCCACAGAGTTACTGGGATCTGGGAGTGTGAGAGTTTCCTTAGCTCAGGGACCTAAGCAGATGTGGGAGAGGTCATGCCAGATCAGTGACCATGGCCCCTGGGGCTGACTGAGATCACCTTTCATGGTGACCCTTCAAAGCCTGGGGTCATAGAACCAAGTGAGGGTGGAACATTGGAGATGCCAGTGCACTGGCCAGGAAGTGGCCCCGAAAGAGCATGCTAAGCAGGATCATCCTGTGTTCCTCATTCCAGCTCTTTCTTACAGCTTGCTAAGCACTGGTTGGTGAGTCCATCTCTCTAACTAATTGTTGCTTATGGAGCTCTGGAAGCCACTTCAAAATATTCTAACTTATTTATTTTTTAATTCCCACCAAAAGCTTTTTTGATAAGCAATAAACATTAAATATTAAATATTTTTAAATTAAATGTTTTCTGAGGGCCTACTGTGTACAGATCACTTACTTTCAGTGTGCTCTCAATGAAAAGAAAGATCTTGACCTGCTTACTTCCATACATTTTCAGTCAATAACGTTTGAACATCTATATAATCCCTCTCTTTACCTATTACATTTCTCTTCCCCACATGGAACATGCTCCTGGGGAGAGTTAAAAAATTAACCATTATTACCAGCCTGACCAAAAGAAAAAATAAATCAGCCTGGGGAGTTTTGGGGCTTTACCAAAGCAAATTCCTATTTTCAGAAATCTCTGCTTTTATTTGCCACATAGCCCCAAGCTGGTTTGTATAGCAATTTCTAGGGAACCTCTCTGTTTTCTGGGAAATCTCTATGGGATTTGATCTGAGAGTCCCTCAGGGGTGGAAGGACAAAAGTGTTAATGGTGTATTTCAAATCCTTCCTTTGATTAGAAGTTGCTGATACCACAGGCATAAGAAGCTTTTCTCTCTTAACTGCTCTCTTCACCCCAGCCTTCACCACAAACTCACACACACACACATGCATGTGAATGAGAGCAATTTTTTTGTTCAAATGTAAGGCCACAGTGACTCTGTCCTTACATCTAATCAAATAGAATCACAGGCAAGGATGTAAGAAAACAGGAATGACATATGATGTCAAGATGACCTGGCCAAAATAATATAAACTGATAAAGTATTGAAGGCAGACAAGTATTTTATTTTTAGAAGATTTTATTTATTTATTTGAGAGAGAGGGAAAGAGAGAGAGCACAGCAGGGGGAGCAGCAGAAGGAGAGGGAGAAGCAGGCCCCCCCAGTGATCAGGGAGCCCGTTGCCGGGCTTGATCCCAGGACCCTGGGATGATGACCTGAGCCAAAGGCAGATGCTTAACTGACCGAGCCACCCAGGCACCCCAGCAGACAAGTATTTTAAAAGTCAAAGGAGAACCTTGCTCTTCTAAGGACTAAATGGCAGCTAAAAGAAATAGCTGAGACTTGGTCTGGATTGTGGAACGTGAAAAAATAAATAAGAAAGGCAAATGAGCCCATATCCAGGCTTGGCTGAAAATTAAGGAAAACAAAGAGAACTTGAAAGATGCAGATCAATGCTGTAAATCTGTAGCAAGCACAGGACATTACTGAGATGGTGTAAATTATAATTTGCACAGTCCCCACAGTCCATACATTTCAAAATAAATTAATTAGTGTAAAGAGGAAAGGGAGAATGTGGTAATTCTGCGATTTAATAAAATCAGTGTCCAAATCTGAAGAAAAAATTACAGTCTTATTAGCTTATTAACATTTTGACTTCAATTTTTCAGGATTAAGAATCTGAATAGAAGTCACCCTTCAGTGAGGACCATATCCTAATATCTCATATGCACACATGAGCTCTGCCACTAATTGACTGACGGAATCTTCCAAAGGACCGCAGCTGCCTGCCTCCTACAGGTTGTACTGTCAGAAGAAATGGGCTGAAACACGGTGTTTCACCACCCAGAACTCGTGCTAATGATGCTCCCCTTGCCAATTCTCTGAATTGGAAAGGACTAAAAATGCCCTAGTGTGAAGAGTATTACTGGCAGTATGTGGAGGATTTAGAGTGGAAAAGAGAGAGCTGAGCCCAGGGCCCAAGCCTGACAAGCTCATACGACCCCCCCCCCCCCAAAAAAAGCCCAAACAAATACACACAAAATCTTTAGAGGAGAAGAGAGCAGTTTGTAACCCTCAGAAATGTATCTGTGTGAGGTTCTAGAATTAAGATCTCCCAAGAGTTCTGTGTGAACACCCTGTTTTGCTTAACCCTGACTATTGTAAAAACACACATCCCCTTTTTTAAAGATTTATTTATTTATTTGAGAGAGAGAAAGAGAGCGCACACCCAAGTGGGGGCGGGCAGAGGGCGAGGGACACAGAGAATCCCAAGCCAGCTCCCCGCTGAGCATGGAGCCCAAAGTGGGGCTTGATCCCACCACCCTGAGATCATGACCTGAGCTGAAACCAAGAGTCAGAGGCTTAACCAACTGAGCCACCCAGGTGCCCTGAAGCACATATTTCTATGTTGTTGCATACAGTATTTATGAAGCACCTTAGAATCATTTGCAGAATATAATCTTCATTCCAGGCAAAGAAAGCAAACAGTTCAATTACAATCTATGCCAAATGTTGACAATCAGAAAGGCAGTAAGTATGTTTACCGCAGTCATTGCAGTTGCTGTATGGCAACATAAAAATATAATGCTTACATGTTGTCCAGCAAAGTTGCCAAATCAGTGCCAGGCTCTTGATGAGACAGTAAAGAATAAATACAATCTGATAAAAATACAGCAATTGCCATGCTGGGTGGTCCAATGTTCTTGTAGCTCAGTCCTCTACTGCCAGGGCAAGTCAGCAGGGAAAGGAAAGCTTGGTTGTCCTTCCTAACTGTAGGGCCTGTTCCCAATTCTCTTCATCCCATGGCTGGACCTCTGTTTTGTAGGTTCCTTAGCAGAATGTACTTTCCAAACCTCTAAGCTTTTCTTAGTTGGTAGGAATGGCTCTGCCATTCACAAATCTGTTCAAATTCTTTCCAAATCTCTTTATATTTTCTTCCATTACTACCTCCCCAAATTATAAATTCTATAAAAGAACTTGCTATGTGAAATTGTAAGCCAGAGAGTAAAAATTTTAAGCTTTCTTTTCTCTGTAAGAAACTACATTAAAATATCTCAAAGGTATTTTTTTTTTTTTGAGCAATCAAGCATATTGGGAAAACTAGGGAACTTACTCAAGAGAGGTTTGAAAAGAATTGAAGGTCTAAAAAAATTGGGGGCCTCCATTAGCCATAGGAAGGGCCTGCAATATTTTAAGCTGTTGCTCTGAGTTATTGCTCACTTTTCCCAGCAATGATCCCAGTACCTGGCAAATAGAGGCTACTATTCAGTCCATATTTGTTTTTAAAAATATGACTGATGTAGTATATTCACATATAATCTGTGTCTATCAGGCCTGGTTACAGGTACATTAAAATGTTAGGATTTTCTTTTAATTTTTCATTATTTTCTTCTTTCAAAAATTTTCCTATTACTATCTTAATATGCTTTATATTTTATTCATAGCAGCTATTACTATCCGGCATTATGTGTGGGTTTACCGATTTGGTTTTGGCCTGTCTCTCCCAGAAGAATGTGAGTCCATGATGGCAGTAATTTTGTCCATTTGTTCGAACACTGTATCAGGAGCTGGAATAGTACCTGGCATATAGCATGAACTCAATAAGTGTTGGTTGATTGGTGAGGGAATGAATTTTTATTCACATGTTATCACTAACCCAGCATTTCCCCCCAGAGAGAGGACAACAAGGCCAAGTGAAGGGACTCAGAATCCAGTCAGGCCAATCAAGAGGTCATGCCCCAGCCCCCAGCAGGTCACAGATGGTACACTCTGTGCTCCCTGGCCTAGCTTATGTTCTTAGTATTCCGCTGCCAAACTTCCTTTTGCAATGTAGTTCTTATTACTGCACTTATTTTCCCAACCATACAAAAATATAAAGACATTAATTTTTTTATTTTAAAATAAAAAAATAATAATAAATAAAGTGTTCTATTTCCTTGTGTTCAGTAATAAGCAAGCCAGAGAAACTCTAGTTTTCATACTGACAATCTGTTGCCATAGTAACAATAACAAGCTTGATTTTTTAGGGAAGGCAAAAAACCATTTTCAGTTGATATTGAGGGAATGGTCTCTTGTGTTTTATGTTTGTATTTATTTGTGTGCATAAAAAAAAATAAGACCATCTTATCCTTAAAAATCTTAGTGGCCAATCATTATGTTTGCCTTGATGTCTAATTTTCCCACAAAGACTTGTTTTAGAGAGGGTACTTCTCATCAGCAAGTAGAAGACAGCATCCCCTTCATCCTATAGTTCCTTTAAGAGAAGTAGTCCACTTTATTTCCATTTTACAGATGAGTAAAGAGAACTATCACATTATGGGTGATCAATCTCAGCCCAAGATGAAAATGACTGACTCAAATGATGAGAATTATAGTCAAAGAAATCCGATTAGAATCCAAAAATGATTTGTGAAGCTCTGCAGATGTGGTTCTTTTCTCTTTTTCATTTGGCTTGGTTTTCTACTGACTCCATAAAATAGAGAGATTCAACACAGATGCCTATTAGTGAGATGAGTAACAAATGGAAAGAATGGAAGTGATTGAATATGGGGTGAGCATTCATAAGTGTTTGGGGCAAATTGGATTATTTTAGACTAAATGGTATTTTGGGAAACTATGTATAAAGCTTCGGGGGGGGGAGACATTTTCTGGAACATATTTTGTACTTTAAAATGCAGGAAGATTCTAATAATCAAAAAATTTTTTTCAATAAGTGTGTAAGTAGTATATAACAAAAAAATTAAATTACTGTTTTAATGAATAAACTTGAATAACATTGGATTTTATATTTATAGTTTTCTTTTTTTCATGTTTGGTCTGCCTTTCCTGATATAGTTTACACTTTTTGAGGGTGTGGATCATACCTTCTTTATTTGCACCCAATAGTCAAGAAATGCTTATTCATTTATCAATTTCTTAGATAGATATAAAAGTAATCAGTGTTTTATTTTCCTTAAAAAAGAATGTTTATTGATAACTAATTATTTCTACTCTAAAAATAATATACATTTATTTTAGAGAAATGGAAAGTAATAAAAAATACAATAGAAATTTATTTTCCAACTTGGAAATAACTTAAACTAATAACATTTAATAAATTTAATTTACCTCTTTTTTCTTGGTTTATATAAAATATGCTCTAAAAAAATCAAAACCACAATTGCCATTTTGCTTTGTGTTCAGCTTCTTTCATTTGACACAAGTTTATGATTTTCCACTTACGTAGAGTTAGCACAATATAAAAGCAAGAAATGAAACCAGAACACCTCACATTTTAAGTTAGAATGAATGACAAACATTTGCAATGGTCCTTCTAAAATATATTTTGAAAACCACTCAGCTATTATGAACTTCTAATGCAATAAACAGAATTTGCCTGAAGCCCTGCTCTTAAGTACAAAAAAGAGGATGATCTTTAGGTCTTGGTGCACATTTCTAGAGTTCTAACCCCCTATTCTTCCTACTTCAGCTGCAGCTTGTCCTTCTGTCAAGGAGGCCCCAGTACAAGCAAATGGCATGGAGTGGCTCAACCACATCCCCTCATTTCCTTTCAATGACCCACACATGCAGCTATCGGCTGTATCCCCAAATACCAGGCTGACTTACAGCTTCTCTGAGTCCTTCTTCTCAACATTTCCCAGGTCAGAGACCCAATTAGAACCACCACTAGCATCATCAATGCACCAGCTCTCGCTACTATCACACCATCGCTTCTCCTTCATGGTATTAGTTTTCAGGAGTCATTTCATTTCATGCTTTTTTTTTTTGGCTTATTTGTTTTGTTTTTATTTGACACCCTTTAAAGTAATGAAATGACTGAATCACTCCTTACAAGCTATGAAGAAACATCTTCTGTTTATGGAACAAGGTAATATTTTCTTTCTTTCTTTCTCTTTCTTTCTTTCTTTCTTTCTTTCTTTCTTTCTTTCTTTCTTT
>NC_058407.1:80373516-80388511 GCF_002201575.2 Neomonachus schauinslandi | reverse complement strand
TCTTTCTTTCTTTCTTTCTTTCTTTCTTTCTTTCTTTCTTTCTTTCTTGAGGGAGTGGTGAGGGAGAGGCAGATGGAGAGGGAGAGAATCTCAAGCAGATTCCATGCCCATTGTGCAGCCTGATGCATGGCTTGATCTCACAACCCTGAGATCATGATCTGAGCCAAAATCAAGTGTCTGACACTTCGCTGACTGGGCCACCCAGGCACCTCTTTATAGCATTATTTTATTTCTAAAAGAAATAATTTTAAGTTTTCCAATAAATCTATAATTTAAAAAATCAAATAGAAGTTTGTGGCTTAAAAATAAAAGAGCTGTTCTTAGCACAAATTTCACATGAATTTAGCATATGAAACAGAAAGTGAAACATTTGATCTTATTGTAGGGTGGCCCACTATCCAATTTTGTCTGGGACTGCTCCAGGTTAGTGGTAGTTTCGGAGGTACCTAAATTCCCTGGTCCTGGGGGAACTCCTCAATCCCAGACAAACCAGGAGGGTTGGTCACCCTAAGTATTGTTCAGTAAGGTACGTGATATTTACCAGGCTACTGATGTTCATGATGTTGGGGGTATTGTCTAGGGAATGAACTGGAGTTGAAACAAATCAAACTTTTACCCACTTTATGGTCTAATTTCTGTCAAGTGTAACTGTAAGCTATCAAGGTCATTCTAGGAGATGTGTTTGGCCCTCTACATTTCTTACAAGAATATGTGATCTGAAAAATGTTTGTTAATTGCCTAAAGTCCATGTGTTGATGCAGGCATTAAAATAGCAATTTGATAAAATTGCGAAGACTTCATTTTCCGTTGCCATTTTGTTTCTGGCTACTGTTAGTTCCGAATTGAGCCAAAGCCCAGACAATTCCAAACTTTATGTCTTTCAGATGTGATTTTTTTTTTTCCTCCAAGATCTTTAGCACACTGTGGTCTCTACTAAAGTTAACATTTCCCTGTAGTTCTCCAGAGCTGTTTCTCAACCAATACAAGGCATTCCCCGAGAGGCCTGAGAAAAAGTAGGTAATCCTGTAACTGAAGAACACCCACCATCCTTTTGCCTATAGGTAGAAAATAACTACCCATGGAAGGCCCTCTCTCTCTCACTTTTTTAAAGACTTTGCTAGCAATCTGTCCTTCAGCTGACCTTACCTCAATGCTCTTTTGCATATGCTAACACAGTGTAATATGGTGACTGCCTCTTTAATTCATCCTGGAGTTCGAGAATGTAAGCCACATAATTGTCAACATCCTGATGCACAAGTCATATTTTGTTAATATGAAAATTCATTACTGTTCCCTCACAAGGTACAGAAACATTTTATAGCAGCTGGGGAAAAAACATTGTATGATTTAAGAAAAAATAAAAATATACTGACATTTCCTTTTCAGAAAAGGGATGACACTAGTCTATATAACTTGCACCCAGGAAACTCCACAGTGTTGATGTCATTACTTGAGCATCTGAGCATCTGGAAAATGGGAACTCGTTGTTTTTGGCAAATTTCACCCGTATGTTATAATGCATGGCAGTTTCATATCTTGGAATTTAATTTCATTGTAGATTGAGAGGCACTGTCACATTCTTTATCCTGATAAAAATATCAGAGGCCATTCTTTTTTAACTCACTAAATGTTTTGAATTTAAATAGTTTGAATGGTGACTAACATAATTACTATGGGACGATATTTTATTTTTAGAAAATATTTCAAGAGAAGAACTGTATCTTCACTCAAAGAGATTTTGGAATTTGTTTCATACCTCAGATTAAAGAACCACAATTTTAGTGCCCCAATAGAAGATAAATGGAATGTTATTTTGAAATGCCATTTTTAAAAAGAGCTCTCAGAGATGCATTGTAAATAACTAGATTCCTTAAAATTTATCAATTTATAAATATTACATGAGGATTATGTTGGCTCCATATGGCTCTTTGAGGGTTTGCATTTTCTCTGGAATGTAGTGGTAAATGCATAAAGAATTATGCATATCAGGTTGTAAGTAAAAAGGCAATGTGGCCCCATATTTCCTCATCAGAAGTCAGCTCTGCCACGTGGCTAATTGGGCCACTTTGAACAAATCTGTTTAAGCCTTGGTTTTCTCATTTGTAAAATGGGGAAGGTCTTAATTAAATGAGATAACATACAAACAGCATTTAACAAAATGTCTGGCACGACTCAAGCATTTGATAAACGATAGCTGCTATTATTAGTTTCATTAATCATCAGAGATACTGGGATGCACAATGGAAACAATATTCTTAAAGCCATCTCATGCTGCTTCTCTTCATAAAATGCCCTCCCCAAATTATGACAGCTGACAGCTCAACCAGACTTCCAGGTACATTCTAAATGTCATTTTTTTTTTTTTCAAGAAGCTTTCTCCTCAATTATATGTGAACATTCACTCTTTTACATTCCCCAACCACTTACTATTTGTCTAAAGTAAAATGCCAAAATACACAAAGGTACTGGTATTTAGAGTTCTTTGTGTTCTTACCTCTTTAGGTGCAGGGGTTCTGTTTTACTCATCTTAGCATTCCCCATCCTCTAAGTTCCCAAGGTCAAATAGGAAAGAAAAGGGATGAACACATACAACTAAAATTCCAAGCAGCACAGGACAGATGCAGAGAAAGTAGTATAAACAAAGCTGCTAATGTTCAGAGGAGGGAGGGGTGGTGACTTTGTGGTTGGTGTGATAACATAATTTGTCCGGAGGAAGTAGCTTTTAAGTGGGCCAAAAAGGCTCAAGAGGATTTCAAAGGAGAAAAAAGGAGGGAAGGCAACTTCATGAAGAAACAGGTGAACCATAAAGAATAAGTCTGTTTGATTGGAGCCCGGTGAGTGTGTGACTGGTGGGAGATAACTCCAGGAAGGGAGAAGCAGTATGATTGTGGGGAACCATAAAGGACACGCAAAGGAGGTTGGATTTATTTTGGGGTCAGTTGCCAAAGCTGGGAGAGAGGAAGTGACACAGAGAAGAAATGTCACTGCCCTCATTGCAACCTTTTAATTCTGGACTCATCAACACTCAGATGACTTTGCTTAATATCTCCAAAATATCTATCTGTCTCTTCAAGATAATGAACCATGCCACAGTACTAAGTCTTGAAAGGATGTAAGTAAGAGCATGGGTTTGGGAGGCCAAAGTCTTGGATTCAAATCTTAGTTCTGCCAGTTACTAAAGAGTGATCTCAAGAAATTACTTAACAACCCTAAGTCATAGTTTCCTCACCTCTAAAATTAGGTAGTCTTCATATTAACTCATGGGGTACTGTGAAGTTTAAATGCCACATGTGTAAAGTACTTAGCAGAGACCACCGAAACAGCTCATGGGACACTATGACTACTCTTCATTGCTCCATCGCATCTCCCCAGTTCCTTAAATTCCTTATTTTCTTGGCCTCCAACTTTTAATACTGTTTCCTGTTCTCCCATATGTTCAACAATCTGACTGGGCTCCCTTTTCTATTATCAGGGACATCTCAAGAAAGGTTGATCCACTCAAAGTACTTCAGCCTGGAAAGAGTATAGTAAAGGAACCATTTACAGAGGTATGCACTGGGTTAAGAAACCAAAGATGGTGGAGCACCACTGAGTGGGAAATCATGATAAGCTTTAGGTTTAAAATGCAAGAGGAACAGAGGTGTCACTAGAGTCAGGTGGTAGCTAGAGCTGTGGCCAAGAGGAAAGCAACCACCCTAGAACAGCAGTAAGGCAGGGAGGGAGTAGCATGTGGTGCAAGGGAATAATCCAGCTTCTTTCTCTTCCTTCCTGCCAATCTCTTGCCAGTGACTCCCACTGGCTGAACCCAATTGGAAGCAGAATAATAACAGAGCCAGGTGATGGATGCAGTCAAGAGGCCCATTTTCTGGGGGCAAAAGCAGGGCAGAGAAGGACAGGGAACAGATGGTAGAATGGGGCTGGGGCAAAACGTTCTGTTGTTTTTTTGCACAAGTGGTAGAAGAATGGGAAGGAACTGAAACATCCCAAGGGAAAAGTCTCACTGCCCCCATGATAGGTGAAGGAAATGAAACTCAGAGAGGTAGTGAATTGCCAAGTTTTCCAGCTAGAAAAAGGAACCAGATTCAGAACTTTAAATGGTGCCTCAGGCTATGCTGTTTCCCACTACACTGTGTAGCTCTGCTCAGAGTGATGGCTGAAATTATCTTGGTCTCACCAAAGCAACTTCTGCCCAGAGATAAACCAAGGGTAGGAAATTATATCTTGTTTTTTTGCCCCTCCTTTAGCTCCCTACTCACTTGGTCTAAATCCATTCATTGTGGTTTTCCAATTATCTTTCAGAGACAGTTTCTCAAAGATTAATTTTGAAAGTTGACAATAACCAAACTGGATTCCCTCCTTTTTAGGGAGAGGGAAGGTTATATCTAAAATATGAAGGCATCTGAAAGAGATTCAGAGAGAGAGAGAAGGAAGGGAGGGAGGCAAGGATGGAGGAGAGAGAGGAAAGGGGAGAGAGGGGAGAGGAACAGAGAAAGGGAGAGGTAAGGGTAGAAGCTTTGTAAAAAAAAAAAAACAGTCTGAGGAGCATTATTTGTAATAGCTAAAAACTGGAGACTAACCAAATGTCTATCAACAACAGCAGAATGGAAAAACAAATTGTGGAATATCCATGTAATGGAATATTATACAGGAAGAGAACTAAAACTGCAAACAACAGAAGGAATGAAACTCCTAGATCTAGTATCAAGAAGAAGGAGCCAGATTCCATTCATAAGATTTCAAAAGCAGGTGAAATAAATTGCAGGGTTAGAGGATGGGATAGTGGTTATTTAGGGTCTGGGAAATGACTGGAAAGGGGTTTCTGTGCTGTTAAAAATTTTCTGATTTTTGTCTATTTATTTTTGTTTGTTTAAGCTGGGTGGTGGTTGTACAGGTATGTTCATTTTGTGAACACATTGTGTGTTCACAATGTGTTCAGATGCCTGCCGCCTATGATTTATGCCCTTTTATAGGCACAGACACACAAGTTCAGGTAACTAGTTGCAGTAGTCAGTTTGCTGTAGTAAAAAATCAATCTCCCCAAATCTCTGTGGCTTACAATACAATTATCTCTTTGTAATCCGCAGAATTCTAAGAAGGCCCAGATGGTGTCTATCCCTTGGTGTTACTCGTGTGATTATGTTATGTTACATGGCAAAGGGATTTTGCCAATGAAATTATGTTTATTAATCAGTTGACTTTAAGATAAGGAGATTATCTGGGTGAACCTAACCCGATCACATGCATCCTTTAAAAACAGACAGTTATCGGGGCGCCTGAGTGGCTCAGTTGGTTAAGTGGCTGCCTTCGGCTCAGGTCATGATCCCAGGGTCCTGGGATCGAGTCCCATGTCAGGCTCCCTGCTCAGCGAGGAACCTGCTTCTCCCTCTGTCTCCTGGCTTGTGCTCTCACTCTCTCTCTGTCAAATAAATAAATAAAATATTTAAAAACAGACAGTTATCTCCAGCTGCTGGTCTGAGATTTGCCAGGAAGGAGAGTCAATGTGCCAACGCTGGCTTGAATATGGAAGAGCCACAATGAAAAGATCCAAGAAAAGCCACTAAGAACTGAGAGCAACCCCTAGCCAACAGCCAACAAGAAAATGGGTCTTTAGTCCTACAACCACAAGAAAAGAAATTCTACCAATGACCAGTGAGCTCAGAAGAGAACTCCAAATCTCAAATGAGAACAGCAGCTAACACTCTGATATCAGCCCACTGAGACCCTGATCAGGTTATCCAATAGGGTCATGCCCATATATCTGACCTACAGAAACTGTGAGATAAATAAATTTGTAATTTTAAGCTGCCAAGTTTGTGGTAATTTATAATGCAGCATTAGAAAAATGAATGAATGCACACTTGTTCACATTTTGGCAGCTTTGTGTTGGCAGCTGCTGAGATTCTGCTCAGCTTTGCTCCACATGTCTTCACATTCTGGGACCCATATTGAAGGAGCTTTCCTATTTGGGACATTCATGTGACAGAGGGAAAAAAAGCAAGCGAACTGACAAAATACCATGATGGCTCTTAAAGGATGTAGTGTTTATCACATCTGTTCATACTTCAGTGGCCAAACCAGGTCACACAACCTTGCCCAAAGGCAATGGAGCAGGATGTATAATCTTATAGAAAAGGAGAGATTGAGTAATTTCAAAAAATAATATAATATAATCCACCACCATGGAACGTTGTAACTCTGGTCTAACAGGATAAAGCAAAGTCTTTGGGGTCAGAAAAACTTGAGTATGAATTTTGGTACCACCACCTTACTGGCTATGTGACCACAAAGAAATTAGGAAATTTCTCTGAGCCTTAGTCTCTTAAATGGCAAATACATGCCTTAGAGAATTGGTGTAAAGGTACCAGTATAATGCCCGATAGATATTCTAATATATGTTGATAAATATTAGCTTCAGCCTCTTGTCTCAAGGATTAACAGAATGTAATTCTTCCAAAGGGAAAAGTCAGGGAATGAAAGCCACATCTAAACATACTTCCTTTTCTTCATTTTCCTAATAAAACTAAGGTAGAGTCTCAGTTGCATAATTCCTTCATACACTATATCTCTTTGAACATTGTAGTAATAAATCACTGACAGTAAAGGGGATATATTATTAGTCTTCTGAATGGGATTGTTAAATACGATCAATATCAGAGGTGGGATTACTCTATAATTACATTTCTAAATTGATGATTCACTTTAACATCTATTTCTGGTTTGTGAAAATTTTGTCATAAAGCCATAGTTATTGCAGCTGAAAAACTGGCCAAATCAAACAGTGAATAATACTTTGTCCTCAGACTGTTTGGACTTTCTTTTTGACTGCCCTGATGGTTTTAAACACTATTTCATGTTTCCAGTTCGCAAATATTTGTCACTTTTAAAGTAGCTATTATTAGTTGTTATTGTTTAAGCCTCAATCCACTATTTAGGGTTTTAATTTTGTTCTTATTACACAAAAAATAACCATCTTTCTCTCTCTCTTCCCCCCCTTTCACACACACACAGTGAAGTCAGTACACTTTCATCAGAAGAAGGCAAAAGCCAAGTCACTCCAAACAAAACAAAACAAAACAACTTATGAGCTGAAGATAACTGTAGTCAACATTGTGGAACGTATTCTTCCAGTTTTTTCCCTGAATAGTTAGATAGATAGATAGATAGCATGTGTCTGCATTTCTGTATATTTATATTTCTTTCACAAAAATGGGGTGATACATTCTATTTTATAACCTGCTTTTTCATGTAGTTATATACATATATACTGTTTTAATGGTTTCATTTAATAATTCTATGTATATTTTTCAATCAGTACCTTATTATTGGATATTTAGGTTACTTGTCAATTTTCTATTATCCAGCCTCATAAACAGAGCTTCTGCTAGCCCATACATATGAACTAGAGGAAGCCAGGGTTTAGGGCTTGCTGACTAAAGTGCCTGCTGGATTTTGGCCCTATTCACCCTGACTTACCCCTTTGATCAGATCCCATATATGGTAGCTTTGCTCTTAAATATCCAAATATACTGGAAATGTTAAAGAACAATAAACATAGACTCTCTGTCAGAATGGATGAGCCTTTGTTGAAGTCTCCACCCATTTTGTATTATCAAGAGTTGCCAGATGGTATGTAAAAGTATCTGTGTTTTAGTTTATAAACTGCCCTTTCCATGATTTGTCTTTATTGACTGGTTAATTTCTCTGTGAAATCAAAATTGATTAAAGTGCTATAGACTTTACAGTACATAGATACACATAGTGCCCTGTCTCCAGTGTGTCACAAAGGTGCCCCCTGATTAAGGCACTCAGGTGCTGTCTTTTTTTTTTTTCCACAACAAAAATTGAAAAAGGCAACCTTGTGTTCTGAGTCTTTTTTTGCTTCAGACCAAGAAAATAATTGCCCATAGAGTCCCCAAAAGAATGGCCAACAGTGACTCTGGAAAGCCCTGAATGAAGCCATTGTTATAGAAATATTACTGCCTTTATGGGAGAAACAATCACATATCTATCATCTATCTATCTATCTATCTATCTATCTATCTATCTATCTATCACCTATCTATCATCTACCTATCTATTTCAAACATATAAGGAATTCAGTGGAAGTTTCCATCTGCCTCTGTTAAGAACTCGCTTTAGAGACACTGCAAGGCCAGTTACCTAGGAGCTGGTGGACACTGACCTCTAACCTGGGCCCCTGAGCCCAGGCTTCTGTTGTCTCCTCCTGGGCTCCAACTTGGCTTCTGATGAATGTGCTTTTGTTGGTCTCTTCAGAGAGGAGCTGTTAAAGGAAAGGGAAGATTATTTGCAAGTGGGTAGGAAAATGTTCCAACAAAAGAATGAAATGAAGTAATTAGCTTCCTTCTATATATGAGCACCAGCACTGTTGCCAAATCTTTAGACTGTAGTGAGTGAAGAAATAATGACATTGCTGATGCAAGGCAGAGTCCCCTGCAGTCACTGACCCAATCATGGGTAAAGCCACCCTCCTCTTTACCCCAGGGGAGGATGGGAGGTAGAGGTGGCTGCAAATTTATCCTAGGATATTTCTCATCTTATTAAAACCTTTTAAAATGGGGACCATTGCCTGAATGGGAGGACTATGTAATATAACAAGCCCTAAGGGAACTAAAGGTTTTTAGGATGATATGCCCCTTCAAGAAGCTGAGAGATCTGTGGGGTGGTGTTAGCTGATTGTTCACTTTTGCTACATGTGAAAGGTCTTGCCATGGCCTAGAATAAAGCTCAAGAGAAATCTTACCACCACCGTCTTCTGGTGAGCCTAAGGTCTGACAGGAATCTCAAAGCCATGAGGAAAGGCTTCTTAAACTTGATCTGTGTTGTATTATTTTAGAAAATGAGGGAAGATCATGGGTTGTCTATTTCTCATAGACAATTTGACACTGTGGACTACTGGAAAATATGAACAGAAAAATGGACAATTGGAAGGATTACAGCAGAAGGATAAAAAGAGAAATATCTGGGCCTGACCCTAGTTAGCTACAAGTTAGCTGATAGCTTTGTCGAAGAGATGTATGACATGGCTGCTATATGCAATGAGGTGTCTTCACTTTCACCTTGAGGAGAGACTTGAAGAAAGGAAGCTGGTGGGTTTTTTGAAGGCGTGGAAGTGCATCTGTGATAATGGATGCCACCAGTGATGGAAAATAATAGGTAACTTCCAGGAGTACCATAAGAACCAACCAAAGGGTTTTTAAAGAACAGAGGTAGTTGAATGTGAAAGACAAGAGTTAAGAAGAGTGAGAAGGAAAAAGAAAAAGCAGAAAAGATAAGAACTTTACATTTTGAGGTCTTTCTTAAACTCCCTGGCTTCTTTCCTTTCTACTTCTCTGTCTCAGGTCTAACCCTCCAAATAACACTGTCACTAGGAAGCCTTCTCTTTCCAGGCTGAGTGAGATGTCTTTGTCTGGGTCCTTGGACTCCCAATGTCCACCCCTCATCACAAAGGCCTGCAATGGCCTAAATTTGCTTGTCTGTCTATCCAGTAGACTCTGAACCTCATGAGTTCAGTACAACATACCCACTTTGCTCCCTACTGTGGTCTTAGAACCGAGAGCAATGCCTGGTGCACAGTGAGTGTTCAAAAGTATGTTGAATGAATAAATTGCAGAGGGAGGGTGCAGAAGCCATAAGCAGAGAGAATAGCCTGATCAGAGAGAGGCAGATTCACGGGATGGCCAAGGTCCACAGGTAGAGAATTGATACAGTTTGGGAATTTAAAGAAGCACCACAGAGTGTGAAAGAGTGGCAAAGATGGGGCTTGAGGGGAAAATGGGTTGATCACAAAGAGCCCTCAAGCCATGTGAAAGAGATTAGAATTAATGCTGAGGGTAGCATGGGGACATTGACAGGAAAGTTGGGAAGTGATGTGATTAAATGTATATGTTTAGAAAGAGGAAGCTTACTGCAGCCTAGAAAACTGATTGGAGAGGGTCCAGCATGGAGGAAGGGAGCTCATTTAGAAGACAGTTGAAGATATCTATGACAGATATCATCTTGAGTTGAATCATGTAGTGCAGAAGGGATAGAGAAAGTGGATGGATATATGAAATATTTCAAAAGTAGAGTTGACAAAGTTTTGATATTGATTGGAGAATAAGGAATAAAAAAGAAGTTAAGATTGATAGCTATATTTTAAGATTGATGGTTTGAGCAAATAGATACTGAATGGTACCATTCACTAAGATTAAGCAAATAAGAGGAGTATTTTTGCCTTTTTGTAAAATCAGCCTTGGCAGGTTAAAGTCAACGTGCCTATGCAATATTGAAGAGGACACATCTGGACATAGTTAAATATGCACATCTTGAGAGCTCAGGTAAATAAGAGAGCTGGATACACAGAACTGGTGATCATGGACAGAGGTGGTAATTAAAGCCAGGGAAATTGATGAGATTGCTTAGAGGAATGTGTAGAGGGAGGAGACGAGAGGATTCGGGACTCTGAAGAATGGGCCCATTTTTTTTTAAAAGGGCAGAAGAAAGAAGCCTAAAAAGAATAGTACAACAAAGCAGTCTGAAAGATAGAGAGGTGTCACAGAAGCAGAGGGGAGAATTCATTTCAGGTAGAAAGAGTGGTCTAAATATCAAAGTCTATAAGAAGTTAGGTTGACAACTGAGACAATGTCAATTAAATTTAGCACCAAGGCAGTAATTTGTTACTTTGATAATAGCTTCAGTAAAAGTTTGGGGACAGAAGCCATACTACACTGGGTTGAAAAGGGAACAGGAGATAACAGTGTGAATACAGTGAGTATGGACAAATATTTCAAGAAGTTTGACTGTAAAGGGGCAAGTACTCCTATAGTTTTCAAAGCCCTTAAAAATTCAATCTTTATGGGAAGAAATAATTGGCAACTAGTTGTGCCCTAAGGAAGATCACAGAACAAAACAGACCCTCAAGAGCTGTGGATAACTCCAAAACCTTGGAGGTGGTGGTCTCAGAAGGCAGGGGAAAGTGGGTTTGCTGGGAAAATTCCATTTTAAACTCTGATATGATGGATGGTGTTTTGCTGAGTGAAAATACACAAAAGCAATTAGAAAGAGGAGTGGAATTGACTGAGGTGTTCTGTTTGAGATGAACATTTTAGGAGTTCAATGCAGTAGTAGCGGCTAAGACAGTCCACAGGTATAAGACTTCCAGGGGAAAAAAATGTGAGTGAGAGAAACAGACAACTAAGGATAATAATGACATAATAATCCACTGATATTTGTCACCTAGGAACTAGGTACTCTCCCTGATTGGACAACTGGATAAGGACAGTCAAGTTATCATGTTTATGCAGACTTTTAAACTTTTACTAAATTATGAAGTATAGACACATTTAAACTTTTGATTATTAAAGACAAGTTAACGCCTCCATCCACAGGCTATGTATTAGCACAATACTCTTGACTTTACAACTTAAAATTCACTCAGTAAAATTTATTCAGATACCTTTAGCATCTTCTGTATTACATAATTTCTATGAACAATATGTTTCCCAATAGAAACTACTATTTTCAATAATGAGTAAAATTATGAGAGATACAAATATAGAGTTCAGGCTCTCTCTGAATGAATGCTAAATGGTGTCATGTGTTTGAGCAACAGCCAGAATGTGGGTGATTGACAGAGAATACGGAGTGCTCTGTTAGGAAGTGGAAGCTAAAAAGGTGGTGGAAGTCAGATCATGGCAGGTCTTCAATATTCTGCTAAGTACTTTTAGCTTCATTCTGCAGGCAAGGGAAAATCACTGAGTGATTGTGGGCAGAGGAGAGAGGCTTAGATTTGAGTTTTAAGAAGGGAATTCTGGTAATTAGTAGGCTCTTAAAACATATTTGTTGACTGAATGGAGAAATCAGACTGAAGACTGGGGGTCAGAAGAAAGGTACTATTACTGCTTGGAAGACGATGGGAGATAACGTGGAAGGTCTCTCATTCAGGGAAATCAGGGACCCAATTTGGTCAGTCATTTGCAAAACTTATCAAATCAGAGAACAACAGGGGCGCCTGGGTGGCTCAGTCATTAAGCGTCTGCCTTCGGCTTAGGTCATGATCCCAGGGTCCTGGGATCGAGCCCCGCATCAGGCTCTCTGCTCGGCGGGAAGCCTGTTTCTCCCTCTCCCACTCCCCCTGCTTGTGTTCCCTCTTTCACTGTGTTTCTCTCTGTCAAATAAATAAAATCTTTAAAAATAAATAAATAAATAAATAAAAATCAGAGAACAACAAAAAAAGATATTTACCTTGATTATTATATTTTAACTTAAGATGCATATGAGTACACTCATCCAGCAATTATATAATAGAGTGCTAAGGCGCCTTCTTTGAGTACAGGGCTGCTAATTGGAGTTTTGTATTATTTTTCTTGCATGAACCACACCGATGTTTCTGTTTCTGTTTCTTTAAATTCCAGCAAAAGGCAATTGGAGTGCAGAATCTTAAAGAAATTTTTATGAGAGTTTTCCCCAATCATTTTTGGTTCACCTTCTCCATACTTAAGTGGATTATAATATTTTCAGCCACTTACTCTCATCCTGTCTTTCCAAAGCATTCAACTCAGTTTTCATAGGGAGAGCTCTCTTTCATACTCATATCTCATTAGTTTACACTGTATTTAATTAAATATTGTAACATAATAAAAAGTACAACTGCATTGCCTGGCTTGAGAACAAAATACAACTCTTTCTTGGTAAACATGCAACTAAACTGATGGGACTAGGAATGTTCAACGATCCAGGCAATCTCCTACTAGTTTCCAGTGATGAGTGTGTAAGAGGATTGAAGAGTGTTATTAATGACATGATTTGACTAATTGGGGATTGGCTAGCAGAGCTTCTACTGTGATGATCTGAACTGGGGCTACAGAAGTGGAAAAAGAGTGGAGAACGTATTGAAAAGTCATCAAGATGCTCACTACCTTTGGAAATAAAGAAGCTTGAGTTCAAATACTGACTTTATCACTGAGCTCTAAACATCCAAGTTTCTGTTTTCTTATGTGTAAAATAAGAATGATGCAGAATATGGTGAAAGATTGGGAAAATGCACCTAATGTACTTAGCAATGTGCCTGACAAATGTAAATTAATATGATATTAAGTCAATAGAATTTGATGTTGAATTCAGGAAAGTAAAAAGTCAAAGATGACTCCTTATCATCTAACTTGGCTGAATAAAAGATAATAATACCACTAACTGAAATAAGAAACACAAGAGGAGAAATAGGTTTGGCAGATAATATAATTTTGGATGTATTGAGTTTCCTGGTGTGATATTCATATTGAGGTGACTAGAAGGCAGTTGGAAATGTTATTCTGACTTTCAGTGAGAGGCCTTGGTTAGTGATATCAACTCAAAGTCATCCATATAGAATGATAAATGAAGCCATGAAATGGATAGGTTTGGACACAAAAGGAATGAGGACATGGCAGGTTGGTTGGGGAAATACACAACCAGACTTGAGGCAAAATCCAAGATACAAGAGGAACCAGCTGGGGTAGTGAGGCAATAGTGGCATGTCCAGGAGATAGGTTTAGAGAATTAGATGACTTCCATGTATGTCTTGCACATTGTCTTGGCTCAGCCTCCCTAGCCTGAGGCAACTTTTTCACTCCAGAGGAATCGTAAAGCTCTCCCAATAGCACTGAAGAGTAGGTGGCTATGAAAGAGATTTCATAGTAGTTTTTGAAAGGGAAGCAAGACTGAGAGGATTTTTTTTTAATAGTTAGAGTTAGGTTCAAGTTAGGGTCTCAAGAGCATGTTTCCAGGTTAAAGGAAGGGAACTAGTAGAAGAGGGGAAGAATGAAGGGGGGGAAATCGGAGGGGGAGACGAACCATGAGAGACTATGGACTCTGAAAAACAAACTGAGGGTTCTAGAGGAGAGGGGGTGGGGGGATGGGTTAGCCCGGTGATGGGTATTAAAGAGGGCACGTTCTGCATGGAGCACTGGGTGTTATATGCAAACGATGAATCATGGAACTAATGATGTAATGTATGGTCATTAACATAACATAATAATAAAAAAATAAAATAAAATAAAGAAACCAGCCATAAAATTCTACCATAAAAAAAGAGAAATTTACAAAAAAAATAGAAATAAAAAATGGCTCACTCTATAATATGAGATTGTAGGTGATTTTTATATTCATCTTAGTTCCTTTTTGTATCTTCCAAATTGTCTGCATTGAGAATATAAATAATAGACTCAGAAAAAGAAATTATTTTCTTTAACATGAAATTGGGGATAGTCTATGAAACAATGTTCCGGGGCGCCTGGTTGGCTCAGTCAGTTAAGCATTTGCCTTCAGCTCAGGCCATGATCAACAGGGTCCTTGGATAGAGCCCTGCATCAGACTTCCTGCTCAATGGGGAGAGTCGGCTTCTCCCTCTGCCCCTCCCCCTCCTCCTTCTCTCTCTCTCAAATAAATAAACAAAATCTTTAAAAAACAATGTTCCAGAAAAAGTGGAATGGGGTGGTATCAGGAATGCAGGTGAGGAAGAGAACTTGGAAAGGGCATAGGGACGCTTCTCCCATTAAGAGAAGAAAAGAGAATGACTTAAGATTCAGAGACATTTTGAAGTGGAGGTGGGAGAATTTGAGGAAAATCACATCATTTGGCCTCTATATATTTTCTTAATTTTTTAAAAAGATTTTATTTATTTATTTGAGACAGAGACAGAGAGGGAGAGCACAAGCAGGGGGAGGAGCAGAGGGAGAGGGAGAAACAGACTCCCCGCCGAGCAGAGAGCCAGACGTGGGCCTCAATCCCAGGACCTTGGGATCACGACCTGAGCCGAAGGCAGACGCTTAACTGACTGAGTCACTCAGGTGCCCTTGACCTCTATATTTTTAAAGTAAATTAAGAGGCAAGGTAGTTTGCTGAAACCGAGGAGGAAAGATAGGACTACAAGTATGGAAAGAGTGAAAATGTTTTTAAAAGTCAATATGAGGGGGCGCCTGGGTGGCTCAGTCGGTTGGGCGACTGCCTTCGGCTCAGG
>NC_058407.1:80290275-80373506 GCF_002201575.2 Neomonachus schauinslandi | reverse complement strand
ACTGCCTTCGGCTCAGGTCATGATCCTGGAGTCCCGGGATCGAGTCCTGCATCAGGCTCCCTGCTTGGCAGGGAGTCTGCTTCTCCCTCTGACCCTCCCCCTCTCATGTGCTCTCTGTCTCTCTCATTCTCTCTGTCTCAAGTAAATAAATGAAATCTTTAAAAAAAAAAAAGTCAATATGAGGAATAGAAAAGGATTTACTTTGAAATTGGTAAAAATAGTTGCAAAGAGCCTAGAGACCCAGCTGAAGTTGGATAATATGTATGTGTAGTGTAGCTAGTTACTGAGTTATCTCCTATGTCAACAGATACCTGTCTGTATAGCCACAGCAGTTAGAATTCCCCAGGCAGGTGTCAGAGAGTCAGTGAGTGAGGAAATCTACGTTAGCCCTCACTCCCACCCCCATGAAACCTGCTCTCTTCTTGTGTTCTCTGTCTCAGGCAATGATGTCACCAGGACTTCTGTTGCTAATTGTAGGAACCTTGGAATCATCCTAGATCCTTCTTTCTCTTTAATGAACGCTATCTAAACAATCCCCAAGTTCTGCCCACTTCTTCTCCTAACCCTTCTCCTACCTTTACTGTTACCATGCTTGCCCAGACCACTGTATGGCCCTGACTATTGTCTTGGCCTCTTAACTGCTCCCTCATATCTGTTCCTGCTTCACTCAATTCCATTCTTTGCACTTTGTCTTTTATTAAAACAAAACAAAACAAACAAAAAAACCCCACAAAAACACATCAAGTGTTGCTTCACTCTTTTAAGACCCTTAAAAAAGCTTCTGACTGCTTTTAGGATAAGGACCAAAATTCTCAACACAGCCTACCAGGTTCTTATGATCCAGCCCCTGTGACATCTCCAGACTCACCTGGCATAGTCCTTCCCCTTCCTCTCCATTCCCTGGCCATATAGGGCCTTCTCTCTGCTCCTCAAAAACATGGAGATGAAAAGTGACCAACAGAGGCAGAGATGGAGGGTGTTATATAATCAGAGAAAAGCAAAATAATAAAATATAAAATAGACTGAGCATTGACCCAAAAGGGTTGAATAATTTAAACCAGAAAGAAAAAAGGTGACATTTACATCTTGTTTAGCTTTCCCAGTGCTTAGAAGCTTGTGAGGAAGTTCAGATCTATTTAAGGGAATAAAAACCCTTCACAGAGCACCAGATCCTCTAGGACAATGGTCTCTGGGTACCTTCCCTGGATGCCCCACAGCATCTCACCCTCAGCAGCTCCCTCCTCCCTCTCTACTCCCATCCATCTCTGTAAGCCACACCTGTGCCAGAGCCAAGTTGTCCTGGCGCCTCTCACACCTTGTCCTACTGACATGGCACCTCAGGCCTTCTTAGCCAGGCCCCCAACTTATTCTGTCCCCAGTCTAGTTCCCTTATCCAGTCTGTCTCCCATCCACCCTCGGCTCAGATACAAGCTGATCTTTCTAAATCATCAACACCATCACATTACTCTCAGGTTGAAAAGGAAAAAAAAAAAAAAGGAAGTAGTGGAATGTAGGAGAAAATGCTGAGATTGTTTACTAAACTTGATACAAAGAGCAGGGAGGAAAAAAAAGGATGGCCTCTGAAAGATTATGATTCAAGAGTAGAATTATCAGAGGAAGGCCAAATTTCAGTCAGTTGTATCCTTAGTTTTTCAATACTTGGATTAGGAAATATGATAAGTCAAATATTTCTCTATATAGCTGTGAAATGGCTGGGCATTGAAGACAACACATGTTAGCACAAAAGGGCAGACCCTCTTTCTTAAGTGAGGCACAGATTTCTGTGAAGCTTAAATTAACTTCCATATAAAAATTCCACAAAAATGTTCAGACCTTTGGTTTCATGATAGTAAGATAACACTTCAGATGGTCATTGAAAAAAAAATCCCTTGGAAATTGGTTGAAACTCAGCAATGACTCCAAGTGAGATCACCAGATAATATGTACAATTGATGTTCTCTCATTTCCTGACTTGGCAGGTGACTCAGCCCTTGTTCAGCAGGGCCACGGGGCACAAGTTATTACTTGTGGCCTCAAAACCACATTACATAAAATTAGGTGATCATAGTCCTCTTTTCTAGTGGGTAGAGGGCACAAAAGAACGATATCTCAAACAGCATGTTTATTTAGCAAAGAGCCTTATTTCCAGGGATCATGGGAAGGGAGCCTCTTTCAACCTCTTTATGTAAATACCAAAGCATTTTTCAAAATGTTATGAGAGCATCCACTTGAACTGCTGTTATTTGACAAGTGAACAGTGGTTTTCAACTAGCTTCTCAAATTATAGCCCCGAAAGTGGTAAACAAAGAATTGTTTAGAGCCTCAAGCTTCATATGTCATTTGTCTACATTGATGATTAATATCCCAACCTGAGCTTAAACTGGGTTAAGACATTCTGGATGCGTACAAAGTGATATCTTCAAGCATCTTTTGGAGAACTTAACAATCTTGATCAAGAAACACACTTGCAGTTAGAAGACAAATAATTTTGAGTGCAGTTTGGGAGCTGTCTTCTACTCAGCCTCATGAATCACAACTGGTTGAGAGAGAAGAGAGAGAGAGTTGGGGGCTTGCTTCGGCTCCTAAGATAGCACGACCCAGAGGGTTCAGGTCTCACCTCATTCCAGACCCCATTCAGCTTTAGTGCTACAAGAAAACTTTAATGGCATCACCCAGTGGGAGATGGAGGATCAGGAGCCACATTGGCAGGAGGGGATTTGTCAGGACCTTTGCTGTGGACTGTGAGCAATACTTGTTGGGGAGGGTCACTTTCTAAGGAGAGTAAAGTCTAAGACAATTCACAAATTTCAGGCTTGGCCAACTGATAGTGGTAATGGCATTTCCTGAAATAGAAAATAAAAGAGAAACATGATGAGCGGATCAGTTTTAGACATGTTGAGTTTGAGATGCTTATGAAATTTCCCAGGAAAGGTGTCAATAAGGCAGTTGAGAGCTTTAGAGAGTGTTTGGGGGTAGAGCTATAAATTTAATGTCATAAGTTTAGAGATGTCGAAGGTCCAGAGAAAGTATGTGAAGAGGTAAAAAAGACTGCAAACCCACAGGGTGTGAAGCCCTGCGTACTATCCATATTGAAAGGAGTAGCAAAAAGTGACCTTACTGGGAAATGCTTGAATAACAGGTAAGCTTAGGGCGTGCAAGGAGATTTGGAGGAAGCTGCTACCCAAAGAAATTACACTTAGAACTTAATCTACAGAGTTGTTTTCAGAAAATTGTATTACTTTTTTGTTTCCAGATCTTCCCTTTCAGAGGAACTAACTGAAGAGTATTAAATCTGAAACTGGATTTTCAAATAAAGGAAATAATTGTAAGGACTTTGTTTTAAGGATATAAATCAGCAAGTAGTTAAGCCAGGGAATAATAAACAATCATTAGCTGAAACATGGCAATGTAAATCCTAGAAACTTTTATTTCTTTTTAAAAATTGATTGTCCAGTAAGACACTAATAGCATAAAGAGTCACATTAACTGGTGCTTATAAAGTGATTAATCTCTTTGTTTCCCCTCCAGTCATTTGAAACATTCTATAAGATGCCCTTGTAAAAAAAAGTATTTTAAAAGGAACTTTACAAGGGCTTTCATTTTCAAGGTTTTAGAGCATGGTGGCATGATTTTTGGCATCATAATTCAACAACAGCTAACTTTAAATCAGACACTTTTATGTAGGTTCAGAAGATAATGCAGGATGTGAACTCTAACACTGAAATTTCACAAGGCAACTCCTTCATTTTTTAACTGGAAAATAAACAGGTTGCTATCTTCTTTGTAAAAGAGGCCGGCCCTACATGATAAAAAATGAGGATGACAACTTTGCCAAGTCCCTCCATTTCCTCCTCCTTTAGGAATAAACCAACCACTTAATATTTGCCCTTACATAAGATGATGTGGAGCTCTATGCCCCAGTCCCACATTCTCCATGTCCTGTCCCATAAGGAGTCCCACCCCACCCACAGCAAGCATCTATTCTCCAAAAGAGCTCAGGTGGGATGCTAAAGAGGATGATGCATGCAAACACAGTATTGATGGGTCTTTCCTGTATTCTGAATTCTCACGATACTGAATGGGTATAAGATGACTGTGACTTCAAAGTTGGTTTCTCTACGTATCGATTCCCAGAACTCCTAAGCCCTCAGGAACTGAATGAACAGTTGCTGAAACTAGCATTTTAGTAGGCCTCATTTCCTCTTTGTCTTTTTCTGGCTGGTTCTGATGATCTTCCCATCTACACGTTCAGTCTTGCCCGTCTTGGACAGGAAGTATTTACAAGACTGGGGCCCTTGATCTCTTCACAGTCAGGAGAAATTTAATATGAAATGTCTTAGAGGGAGTTCGTTGGCTTGTACTATGCTAGTAAACACCTTGCTGCCTGCCATACATTAGGGTGTGAAGCCCTGCGTACTGGTCCACATTTTGCCTCTCACTTCTGTGAGGTTCCCAATGGGCCTCTGTACTTGCCTTGCCTTTGAGAACTGGCCCTCCTTTGTTCTTGCTGGTTCTACTGCTTAAAGCGTTTCCCCCAATTCTAATTCAGAGGCCATATCCCTGCTATTCTTATACAAGCCAACTGGATGTAGCCTGTCAATCTCTATGAACTCACATCATGGACTTCTATGGCTGACCACTTACTAGAGCCTGTTACAACTCTAAAACTTGGTGCTTTCTGCCTCCCAGGTGGATCCGTCCTGTCAGTCCTGGAATTGGCACAGGTCTCCTTGGAGCAGGCCTACATTACTAAGGGGGCCAATATCAGATTAATTACACTGCCCTCTGCTCAGTTTGCTAAGAAAAAAAACTTGATGTATCCCTGACAGATCCCAAATTATACCATTAGCATCTAATACACAAGAAGGCTTCAATCTACATCAAAACCATGTCATTAATTATCTGTGTAATGAACTCCCTTGATAAAGTGAATAAATTTTTAAAATGTGCTCAGATCACATGGACGTGGTGCCTGAGTATTAGTAACAACCTTTACAAATAATAATTTTTTAGTAAATGTAGGGTGGCCCACTAGTCAGGTTTATCCATGACTTTCCCAATTTTAGACTGAAAATCCTACAAACTGAGATGTTTGTTCACCCTAGGAAAATTAATCAATCTCTCTTGTTGGCCTTGATCTGTAGATTGAGGAAGGACCCAACATAACTATATATAAAATTATAATGTGATGGTTCTCTTTTTAATTGCAGCCTCTTCATGCCCATTCAACATACTATAACTACACAGTACTTCCAGCTAAATAGGTCCTTTCCACTTAGACCACTCTTTCTTCTAAGGGACCTTTTCCATTTCCTCTGTGACACATTCTGTTCTAAAGATCATCATTAACACTGCCATCTAGATTTCAGCAGATCATCTTGAACCAGAAGTGACCCTGGATCTATGGGAAATCTTTTATCCAAGTCTAGCAGTTGTCCCTGTTTTCCCATTGTTTTGACTGATGCATTGCAGAGTCCCATTTTCTCTATCCTACAGCATATGTATTAAGTGTTTAAACCAGGAAAGGAACAGAAACTCAAATGCTAGTGTAAGCCAAATAAAGTTTTTTTTTTTTCCTATTCTGCAGGACATCTCAAAGTCTTAATTTGCTACATACTATACACTGTCAATCTCCAAAGGAATCAAGGGTGTTCACTGTTTCCCAAACATACTTGATAATGGGTATCTTCAGAGGAATAACATTATTAATACCTTGTGGACATCATGTCTGGCTATATACAGTTTGGGAAGTTCTAGAATAAGAGGAAAAGCACAGACTTTGGTGCCAGAGAGCTCTGGGTTCAAATCTTAGCTCCAATGCTTTTTAGTTGGGTAACTTATTAACTTATCTATAAATCTTTTATTTAATTACATTTCCATGTTGTTATTTAAAAAAAAAAAAAAGGAACGCATGTAAGAAAGGAGGGACTTTTAAAAGCAATTTTTGTTTCCTCTTTTGTACACCGGGTATCTACCTGGTGGGACTGTTGTAAGGATTTATAAGCTTACATATGAAAAGCACCTACCATTCTACCTTAAAAGCTTGTGTGGGTGTGAATGAATATCTCATTCCAATGACTATAGCTTCATGAGAGATTAATGAATCAAAACTAAAACTAAGAGCAGAAAGCCAATGTGCTATGATTTCAGCAAAAAGTGCATGTACAACATCATTGTCTATCACTTCAGAATTCCTTTCCTTTGAGACTTAACATTTTTATCATATTAAGTTGTTATCAAATGACCCCTTAGCAGACACTGTTCAAAAGATAATGACATTGAGAAAAAGTAAATGGGTAGAGAGAGAAGAGAACCAATGTGTGCTTTGTTCTTCCTTGAGATCCACAAGGCATATTAGCATAGTAAAATCTCCTTTTGGGTGACAGTGGGGCAAAAGGTCATAAAGAAGTTGGAAAGAAGAGGCCAGAGGCATTAAAGATACAGTTCAGATCCTTCATACTCAACAAATAAGAGGTGAGAGGGTTAGAGCCCCAATTGTTAAATTCCTGAGCCAACTGTTCTTTTTCAGGAAAAACTTTCAAATCTATACTCAGTCTTATTTCACAGACCAGATGTGTTCCAGAAAAGCTGACCTTCATTCGAGCTTATTATGAGAACAGAGATACATTTCCTGGGAGAGAAGGAGTAGGACTACACATAGCTTATCATTATGTTATAGTGAAAAGAACCCCAAATTTTGTCTGCTATGCAACACAAAGAACGGGATCTCTTCCCCTTATGAGGTTTCAGTTTATTCTTGAAAATAGGGATGATGATGATGATGATGTCCTTCCACAAGGTGATTATCAGGAACTAATTAAACAAGTAAGTGGAAAAACTCTATTAAACTGCTACCACTCTGAGGATAGGAACTATGTTTATCTTGCTCATCATGGTATTTCTAGGATGGTCTCAGGGTTTGGCCTATGGGTGGTGGCCAGTGTATCCATGTTAAAAGGGTAAATTAATACTTTATAAACTCAAACTCCCTGAACAAATTCTTGTTTCATTTTTGTTCATTTCTTTATATATCTTAGGAGTGTTTTATAACAGTGTTCTAGGACTTTTAGATTTTATTGCATCTACTGTTAACTCCATTTAATGTAAGAAAGAGCATTTTCAGATCAAAAAAAGTAGGAATAATGTCATCTCTTTATATTAGGCAGTTCTGCCCAAGAAAGAACCATTAGTATGGTTAAGCTGTCTAAAAATAATATTATTAGCATTTATTGAGTGCCTACTGCTTATGTGCTTATACGTAGTAACTAATTGAATCCTCATAATTCCCCATTGGAGAGCTACTTTTATTACAACCATTACATAGATGAGAAAACTGAGGTACAGAAAGGTTAAGTAAGTTCCCAAAGATTACAAAACCAGAATTCAAACCAGGTCAAGTGGCTCCACAGCCCTCACCCATAACCATCATGCTTTGTTACCTTAGTTCTTGATATTGTCTTTATTTTCCACTAGAGAAAACTTCATCATAAACTAGCACTGGTCTGAAGTCTAGAGAACCAATGATTTATTTTACTTGAGGATTCTTTTTGCTCTAACTATCCTTTCCTCTGAAACTCCAGATCCCAGGAATTTCATCTACAACTTAGGATAAAAATGATAACCGGTTCTGATCAGAAGATAATAATGTAGAAAAAGAAAATATAAACAGAGGCAGGCTTCCATTAGTAACAAGAGAAGAAAATCAGAAAGAAATATTAAGTGGGAATAAAATCTGTGCTATTAGAGGGGGCAAATTATCAGGAGCAATGAGCAGAATTAAAAGGAGTTAAGTCAGTAGACTCATGTACCAGTCACTGAGTTGTGGTGGAAAACCTGAAAAATGTCCACTTGCCTGGTGGACAACCTGGCAAATGTTACCTTCTTTAATCCAGGAGAATGAAAAGAGCCAAGAGCATGAGTTACACCAAATGGAGCGGAGGGTATAAATGAAACTGAACTGTGCATACATGGGGCCTCTCCTCAATTTCATGAACTAGTCAATGCACAGGTGAGCCATCATGTGGTCTATGCCGCATGCCCCCCCCGCCCCGCCTTGGGTGAGCTTAGTCAGAAGCAATGAGGGTTTCAGGAACTAACATTTTTCCTTTGCTGGCTGGGTCCATGCCAGGCTCTGCCAATGAGAGAGTAAGGGGCTGACAGGAAGGCTGAAGGAAGACAGGAGTACTTGCTCTGACTGCTTCTTCCAGACATCTTGGCTGCTTCCTATTCCTTTGGGTGTCTCCCCAGCATTGTTTTTTTTTGTTCTGTTTTTGTTTTTGTTTTTCATCTGCAGCAGGTATTCCAGGGGCAATTGATTGTAGTTTTCAGATTTGTTTCCCCCCACCTTCCCAGGATCAGCTTTAACAACCCCTTTCAGAATTACCAGCCAGTTAGTGCCCCCTCTTCAGAGGTCTGGCTCAACTGGGCAGGACCCCTCCTCTGAGCTTTTAAGTTCTGATACTTCCAACCTCTTGTTTTTGTTTCCACAATGTAGGAGTGGGAGCTGTTTCCTGTAGTTACCTCTGGGTTCCCTTTTGCCTTGTCAGTTCTCTAATACCCATTTGGTCAATCTCTTTGTTAAAATATCTGGTGTGATAGGACAGTATCCATACCCATCTGCTTTTTGACATTTATTCCTCATATCCTTCATCTGTCACTTTGTATTTGAATATTTGCATTGCTATAGAGGGTTTTTGTTTGTTTTTTTGTTTTATGTATGTGTTCTGACTTACCATTTATTTTTTTTCCAGTTTCATTTTTTAAATTTATTTTTATTTTTTAAATTAATATATAATATATTATTTGTTTCAGGGGTACAGGTCTGTGATTCATCAGTCTTACAAAATTCATAGTGCTCACCATAGCACATACTCTCCCCAGTGTCCATCACCCAGCCACCCCATCCCTCCCACCCCCCTCCACTCCAGCAACCCTCAGTTTGTTTCCTGAGATTAAGAGTCTCTTACGGTTTATCTCCCTCTCTGGTTTCATCTTGTTTCATTTTTCCCTCCCTTCCCCTATGATCCTCTGTCTTGTTTCTCAAATTCCTCATATCAGTGAGATCATATGATACTTGTCTTTCTCTGATTGACTTATTTCGCTTAGCATAATACCCTCTAGTTCCATCCACATCGTTGCAAATGGCAAGCTTTCTGGTTTTTTGATGGCTACATAATATTCCATTGTATATATATACTACATCTTCTTTATCCATTCATCTGTTGATGGACATCTTGGCTCTTTCCATAGTTTGGCTGTTGTGGACATTGCTGCTATAAACATTGGGGTGCATGTGCCCCTTCGGATCACTACATTTGTATCTTTGGGGTAAATACCCAGTAGTGCAATTGCTGGGTCATACGGTAGCTCTATTTTCAACTTTTTGAGGAACCTCCATACTGTTTTCCAGAGTGGCTGCACCAGCTTGCATTCCCACCAACAGTGAAGGAGGGTTCCCCTTTCTCTGCATCCTCACCAACATCTGTCATTTCCTGACTTGTTAATTTTAGTCATTCTGACTGGTGTGAGGTGGTATCTCATTGAGGTTTTGATTTGTATTTCCCTGATGCCGAGTGATGTTGAGCACTTTTTCATGTGTCTGGGGGCCATTTGGATGTTTCGGGTCTCTTCTGATTTGTTTAGTGTATATTTTTCTGAAGTCATTGTTACCCTTCTAGCATTTTTTTAGCATTTTGTTCTCTCATTCATCTATCCTCCTCTGGACAAAATGACAAGACGGAAAACTCACCTCAAAAAAAAAAAGAACAAGAGGCAGTACCGACTGCCAGGGACTAATCAATACAGACATTAGTAAGATGTTGGAATTAGAGTTCAGAATGACGATTATAAAGATACTAGCTGGGCTTGAAAAAAACATAGAAGATACTAAAGAATCCCTTTCTGGAGAAATAAAAGAACTAAAATCTAACCAAGTTGAAATCAAAAAGGCTATTAATGAGGTGCAATAAAAAATGGAGGTTCTGACTTACCATCTAGATAAAAACTTCTGGAAGCACAGAAAAAAACTTACAATGTTCGGATTCAGAAAGATATAGATTTAAGATCTGGTTTTTCCATTTCACAAAATAAGTGATTTTGAGCAAATTATTTAACATCTCCACATGTCGCTTTCTCATCTATAAAATGGTGACAATAATGCCTGCTTCATATTGATGTTGAGAAGATATAATAAAATATATATAAAGTGCCTTAATAAAGGCACTCAGTATGTAAAGATGCTCAACAAATGGCCTTTTAGTTTATAGGTGTCTGTGCATGATTGCCTAAGACACTGGCTTGTACACAGTAGACACTCAATATATACTTGGTGGTAATGATGATGATTTAGGATTTCTGTGTTTATGTCTGTGTACCATGCCATTGGACATAGGCTTGTGCATAGAAGTTCTCAATGAATATTTGTGGGTGATGACAAATATAAAATTAGACTATTTGATTAATAGCCCATATCACATTATAATCCATTTGTTGTGTATATTTACTAAAAAATGGACTGCTGCTCTGCCTGCAAAGAATTCCAGAACATGCTATCTGGCTGAAGGTCGGTCTTACCTCTATGGAACACCACACATGGACCATGTACTGGTACAATGTGTTTGACACAAACAGTATGTCATCTGTTCAAGTGCCCCTTCTGTTAGGAAAGAAATGAAATTCTTTCCAGATGATGTTCCTTGAGGAAAACAAGTCTGTGACTTTCATTACTGACTGATTCTTACTATGAAAATGGCAGACATGCACAACCAATAGTTCACAGGAACTCAGAACAGCGCTGAGGACAGTGTAAGTGTTTTGGTAATGGAACAGCAAAATGTGAATTCCTGTAGCTCCTCTGATTGCCCTTGAAGAGTCTGAAAGCAGAGCTGCATGTTTAATCATGGGGAAGGAATAATAAAGATCACAGTGCCTGGGGAGGGAGCACCATGCAAGTCCAGCAGGCTCTGCTGAACACTGCGTAGTGTAAAAATGTTTTGTGGTCCCTGCAGTTTGCTTGCCTTAGATAAGGTCCATCCCAGACTAAAAGTAAAAGCAATTAGAATCTCTGAGGGCTTGAGGGAGCTTTCTTACCTGCTTCATTTAGTCTTTAGACTATATTTATATTGAGAAACACCAAAAACAAATATCTAGAATATTTACACTTATATTTATATGCACTAAGATTGTTAAGAAATTAGACAACCAGGGCCTCCTAGTTGTTACTGAATGAAAGGTATTCTGTCAAAATGGGCTAGTTCAGGGAAGTGACATTCATTTGTGATATCTAAAAATAAGTCATGACTCAGGAGTTTAATTCTGCTGGTATTAAAATGCTCCCCTCCTCATTGGTCTGGTCAATCTAAGGTGTGTGTCTTAAATACAGTAGTGCTTAAGCTTTAGTGCCTGTAATAATCACCTGGAAGACTTGGCGAAACACAAATTGATGGGCCCCACTCTCAGGGTAGAGCCTGAATGGAATTCCCAAATGTATTAGTCAGAGTTCTCCAGAGACTGGAGAACTGCAGAACAGTCAGAACCATAGGATTGATTGATTGAGTGAGTGATTTAAAGAAACTGGCTCATGGGTTATGGAGGACAAGAAGTTCCAAAAGCTGCAGACAGCGAGCTGGAAACCCAAGTTTCAGTCTGAATCTGAAGGCCTAAGAACTAGGAAAGCTGATGGTGTAAGTTCTAGTCTGAAGGCCAGCAGGCTTAAGACCCAAAAAGAAGCAATTTTTTAGTGCAAGTCCAAAGGCAAGAAGCTCATGAAGACAGGCAGGAATTCCCCCTTATTCAGGCTTTTTGTTCTATTCAGGTCTTCCATTGATTAGATGAGGCTCACCCACATTAGGGAAGGCAATCTACTTTACTCAATCTATCAATTCAAATGTTAATCTCATCCAGAAATGCCCTCACAGAACAGCCAGAATAATGTATGACAAAAGGTCTAGGTACCCCAGGGCCCAGCAAAGTTAACACATGAAGTTAACCATCACACCAAGTGATGCTGCTGCTGCTAGTCCAGGATCTACACTCTAAGAACCACTGCTAGAGAAGAAATTGGGTCAGGAGTAGAAACTCACTACTTGCTTTATTCTTATTACAGAGCCTGGTACCTAGGTAGGTACTTTAATGAAAAGTGTACTGGGTGAGTAATTACAGTAATAGAAGAACAGAGGGGATGGAGGAAGGCTCTCTATATAAAGAGACCTGAGTGGACATTAAATGGTCAGGGTTCTAGTCTGACTATGATGTGAGAAACAAAGGCAGAAGAAAAATTATTAAATTTCCTTACTACCTACAGCCCATTGACAAGTCCTTGAAATAGGCAGAGTGACATTCGTCTAGGGACTCAGCTGCCTTGATGTTAATACTTTGCTAAGGGCCAAAGCCAATCTTAGCCTGCCCCCATCCCCACCAGGATCCTGTACGTCTACTTTAACATATAAAAATTCCTTTGGGAACTTCCTTTATCTCTAAACCCCCCAAGATATGTGTTGGCAATCATCCCCCAAGCATATGACCCACTGATATACATCTGAAGGGTCTCATGACTAAGGTTTTGTTAGATGGTAATAAATGACCTTTTCCCAACAAGCCCCCTCAAAGTCCTGGAAATCTTGCTTCCAAGATTCCTTAGAGACTTATGCTATCCCTAACCCCCTCCCAACTTGAAAGTATATAATGGGCCACTCCTCATGACCCCATTGCAGCTCTTTCTGCCCACGGGTCCTGTCCCCGTGCTTTAATAAAACCACCTTTTTGCACCAAAGATGTCTCAAGAATTCTTTCTTGGCCATCGGCTTTGAACCCTAATGTTCTTTCCTACATCAATTAGACCTCGCTTTCCTCAGCTCTAGGGTTTGGCCTAGATTCTCTCAGGTCTTTCGTGGCTCCATATTTCTAAGTTCATTCTAATTTAAAGAGAAAGTAATGTCTATCAATTATTTAAAACAAGTAATTTATTTTAACCAAGAAAGTGAGCTTTCGTTGCAAGCCTGTTACGTGCCAGGTACTGTGCTAAAAACTTTGTAGCATTATCTCATTTGATCTTCACAATAACTCCATTATTCCCATTTTACAGATGAAGAAACTGAGTTGATGTATTGAGGAAATGGTTGAGCTGGGATTTTATCTAGGTTCTCTTTAGTTCCAAAACCTTCCTTCTAACTATACTGACTGCACCACAAACATTTATAGAACATCAAATATGGGCAAATCACCACACTAGGGAAACCTGAGCATTTATCATCTAGTGAGAGCCAGTATTTTATTTTTTTAAAAGCCAAATATCTAAAGAAATTTCAAATAGAAGATAGGTCAAAATGTTACTGGAATGTAACATTAAGGACTAAGGCAGTAGGTATAATGGTTTTAAGAGTGTAAATTTCGAGAACAGACTATATGGGTTTGAATCCCATTTTCATTAATTACAACCTGTATTAATTTGGCTATGTTACATAATCTCCTGCTGCAGCTTCCCCATCCATAAATATTTACCTCATAAGGGTGTTTACAACCTACAGGTTGGATTACATCCTCACAGGATTAAGTGAATTACCATAGGTAAAGCATTTACATAGTGCTATTCACAGGACAATCAGTATGAGTTACTATATCATATACTAAATACTGTATCATATACTAGTTACTATATCATATATTAAATCCATATACTATATCAGTATATGAGTTACTATTATTATTACATCCCCAGCATCTAGCCCAACACCTGACATGTGAAAGAAATTCTGTATATAACTTGAAGAATACCAAGAACCCATGCTCTCTAGAGGTTATAGCAGTTATCCACATAGCAAGTATATTTCCCTACATAATTGACCTTCTGGAAGCTCACTCAGCCTTTGGATAGCTTCTTCCTTTTCTTAAGGCAACAAATTCAATAACGTGTTATTACTATCTCTCAAAGTGCCTGCTTATTGCTGGTTCAGTGATATTATATTAGTATCGTTTTGATGTGCCACAGAACTAAATACAGAGTAAGAAAATTAGAAAAAAAAAAAAACCCTGAAATTTCCTTGAAATGTCTGTTTTCAGTTCTTATAGCTGAAGATGATTGAAACTTTAAGAGTTAAAAAAAATTTAACTTGGAAGAACTTTTGAATTTGCCTTTTAATTAATACCCTATGTATAAACTGCGGTAATGACCTTGTTTTGCTTACCAGATCAACCGAATAAAAATCACTTGAAAACGCAAAACTGCACTCGTACTTTCTTTAAAAAGTGGCACATTGCCAAGAAATTCATAGCGGAGCATAATGAGAGCTGTGGTTTGTTCTCTGACATTTAAAAGTATACCTGAGCTCTTTAGCACATGGATACTGAATATTCAACAACGGTCTGAGATTTCCAGTGCTGCTGCCTGCTTCAGCACTTTAATTCCTGGGATATGCCAGGGCTGCTCATTAGCATTTAAATGGACAGCCAAGTCCTGCAGAAACCTAAGATATATGTCACACTGTAACTGGCTTCAACTCCTTCAGGGGCTGTGGAGTTTCTTTGCCTCTTCTGATGTTCCAACTTCTCTTTCAACTTTTGCCTTTGTGGATTTGGGATGATCAGTTATCTGCAAGATTTATAACCAACAGCTTTGATGTCAGACAGATGTACGGTGTCAACATTCTGCAATTCAAGAAAATTCTCATCTTCCTTTAGGATGTACTGTTGTGTTTTTCTGTCTGCTGACTGCTCACTTTAATATAATAAAGCAAACTTCAGTTCCCTGGGTTTCTCTTAGGAAAATTTTAAGTCAGCTCTCATTCCAAGTTGGAACTTAATTTGGTATAATGTCCCTAGCTTCACTAAACCACCAGGCTACATCAGAAAGGGCTCACTCTCCATATACCTAAAATCCACAGCTGCTTCTGTCTCAGCAGAAAAACCACAAAGTACTAATTACTAGAGTACTTTTATTTGGATGTGATTACTTGCCTACTGAAACTCAGACTAAATACACAACTTAAATCATATGTTTCTCAAAGAGCCATCATTGAATCTATCTTTTGATCTTAAGAGTGATAAAGGTAAGTCTTATCAATATTCCTGGATAACCTTATTATATTGCCTTGTCGGTATAACAGTGGATACAGGACATAGAGCTGGTGGGTTGATGTCACACAAGTGTGCAGTCATACTGCTTTCCAGTGTGCTTCCCTTGGGGCTGCTGCATGAAACACCTCACTAATGATCATTTTCATGGCATCACCTAGAGCTGTGCTGTCCCACAGAGTAGCCACTTGTTACATGTGGCTACTTAAGTTAATTAAAAATTCAGTTTCTCAGTTGTATTGTTCACACTTCAGGTAGTCAATAGCCACACGAGGCTATTGAATTGGATAGTGTTAGAATATTTCTATCATTGCAGAAAATTCTATTGGACAGCACTGATGTAGTCTTAGGATTTAAGGGGCCTTAGAAAGGGCGACTAACCATCCTACTTTTCCCAGGACTGAGGGATTCCTGGTATCTAGGACCTTCAGTGTTAAAATTATGACATTCTCTAGAAAACCAGGACCCGAAGAGGTCATTTGGTCCAACCATATACCTAATGCAGATATTCCTCCTGCAACATTCTTAACTTTGGACATATTTGAACCTGCTAGCTAAGTGATGTTATATATTAACTGGGGTGGCTGAAGTGGACAGTATTTGAAATATAGTAGAAGATTAAGCTAAAACTAAATGGGTACTGATTTTCATCAAGAGGTAGAAAGTGCACAGGAGCAAGTAGACTATTAAAGCAAACACAATGACATGGTCCCACCCACTGAAAGGGAACACATTTCATAAGTAGCCTATAAGATAGGTAATGAGTCTAGCATCAAAGGCACATGGCTCTTAGAAATGTCTGGTGAATCAGGGTCCTGTGTCATATTAACAGGCAGGGTTCTTTTGAATTACTTTTTCCCAAAATAAATAAATATATATATATTGCACTCATTGAATTCAAGAGCTGAAGCCTTGGGGATTTTCCAGTCCAACTCCAATTATGCAGAAGAGGGATCTGGTGCCCAAAGGGCCTAAATGTCTTTCCCAAGATTCCACAGTAATGGAGAAAGTCCATATTGCTTTTTCTAAGGGCAAAGGCACAGATTGGTCTATATTCCTGTAAAGAAAATTAATGACATTTTAATTCAGTGTTAAATTTTTATTACTTCTCCATGATTTTTGTTTAATGTTGTTAGAAGTATTTTACTTTATATTATTTTATATTTGAAGTAGCTTCCTATTGAGAAAATTATTCATAAACATTGAATAGAAAGATGGTTTAATGTTGTCAGATGGCAGAGGGAAGGCAGAACTATTTTTATTTTGCTTTGGCTTCTACAACCAGAAGAATGATCACATAATGAAAAGAGTATAACAACATTGTAAGGGGGAACTGAAGCCCAATTTAGGCAAAGAAGTGGAAAGAGAACATCTAGGACTCCTTAAATATGGTGAAAGTCCAGGCTCTAGACAAAAACAGACCTATAGATTCAAAGCTGGTTCCACAACTGTGTGATTTTTGGGTAAGTTATCTTGCCTCTCCATTCCTCAGCAAAGTCAATCTATTAAAATGTGGATTATAACAGAAACTATCCCATAAGGCTAGATAATATGTATAAAGTGCTTAGAACAATGTCTCAAAAAATGCTATTAATTACTCTATTATTATTAAATTATAAAACTGATTTCAAGTGTCCACATCCAGATGAATTATATACCGGGGTAATGAGTAACTTGCAGAAATATTTGCTGAATGATGAATACACAAATTACAGTCCGGCATCTGTAGCTTATGACTATTGCCTTAATCAACAACATAAAATACCTGCATTCAGACACCTGCCAAAGCAACGTTTCACAAAACTTAGTCATTTGATAAACATCTGTATTAATTTCCTATTTCTGCTGTTATAAATTATCATTGGCTTAAAGCAAGAGGAATTTACTCTTACACAGTTCTGGAGGTCAGAAGTCTAAAACAAGTTTTTAAATGGGTTTAAAATCAGGTTGTTGGCAGGAGTGGCTCCTTTGGAGCTTCAGAGGAGAATTTGTTCCTTGTATTTTTCAGCTTCTAGAGGCCACTTGTGTTCCTCGGCCTGTGGCCCTTTCCTTACATCGCTGCCTTGTCACATCTCCCATTCCTGTCTCTGACCCTCCTGCCTTCCTCTTAAGAACACTTGTAATTACATCATTGGGCCCTCCCAGATAATCCAGGATAATCTCATCTCAATAGCCTTAGTTTAGTCACATTTGCAAAATCCCTTTCACCATATCAGGCTTCTTATTTTCTCTTCTGAATTCTTTGAGTTTTTTCCCAGTATTATTTTAGAATACTTGAAGGCATGGTTTTTGAGTCCTATTACTTAAGCCAAGCAGAAATTCCTTGACCAAGTTACAGCTTAATGTTAAGTCCTCTACTGTCAGGGAAGGTCAATACAAAATCATCTCCTTGAACTGCATTTCTGATCCTTTTGTAAATCCACCATTGGAGATATGATTCACTATGGTAGGAAGCATTTGTACAGGGAAGCAAGTAATAAATTCGTTTTGAGTTTAGTTCCAGGAAGAAAGATGGTATTAAATTTATTGGCTTTCTTTTGTTATAAAAAGAAAATAAGAATAATAATAATAAAAAAAGAAGAGCCTAATTTGTTTCTGTTTTTGCCTAAGCTGCTAAACATAGATTCAAGGTGCAGATAAAATCAGCTCAACTCTGGAATGTTGGCAGCAAGATTCCTTTGCTTCCCACTTATGACGTATATTGTCTTGAGGACTAGTTGTTTTACTTTATATTGTGTCCAGTCTTGTTTGACATCATAATATACAAGTCCTATTGTGACAGAAATTGTAATTAGGTGAATTTGGATGTTTTATATAAAATAAATTCCTGAATCCTGAACTATATTTGATATTTTAAGAAAGTAATTGTGGTGGGGCATGAGAATGTAACCCCAGAGAACCTGATCAGGGCCCAGTTGCATCCATCCCCTTGTTTGCACTAAGGCCATGCTTCCCATGGGCTGTTCCCAGATAGGACTGAGCATGGAAGGGCTACTAAAACAGGTCCATTCCTGGGAGAATCAGAACCTCGTTGACAGCCAGTTTTGGCTTGAGGGCTCTCTGAGAGTCTTGCTGAAACTTCCTTAGGTTGCATAGTAATCTAAGATCCTTCCATCTGACTTTCCTTCCCTTTTCTTGTTTACTGTCCTTGCACTGTGGTCAGAAAAATCTGCTTTCTCTGACTCCCATCTCTTTTTTCTCTCACAGGCATTTCCTTAATTAAATCTATATGTATATGTATTTAATCCTATTGTGGCATCTACATCTGGAAAGACCTAGATTAATAAGTATAACTTCTGATCCTTAAAATAATCAGTAACACCTTAAAGGTTCTTTTTTTAATTATTATTTGAAGGCAGATATGTAACTACTTTATACAGTGGTTGTACCAAGTTGTTTGGTTGTATATTTGTATATCTAAAAAGAGAGGGCATAATACAAAGACGTAATACAAAGCTTTGTTCTGGTATATTTAAACTTGGGGCTGTATCTGCTTCTTGGGAGTATTTTGATGCAGCTTCCATGTGGAACAGCTTAGGATCTATATCAGCGTAGTGTAGTTGGACCATTAGGCCATCAAAAGACTGCTGATAGAATGATGAATGATGAAAAAGGCTTCAGTAGCTATTACGGGGTTTTGTGATGAGATACAGTAGAGAGAAAGAGTTATCATAGTGCTCAGGTGTGAAGTAATTGAGACTGGACCTTGCTGACAACTTATTTAAGATGGAACATGGGAAAACTGAAACCACAACTATACCAAAGGCAAAAAAACCCCAAAACCAAAAAACAACAACAACAAAAGCCCTGGTAAAGAAATGATATGCTTGAATAGTTGGCCTGAAATTTCCTTTTGAAAAGATGGGGTGCGTAAACATAATACCCAACTTGAAGAAGATATAATACAAATAACTTTTAGTTTTCTTGAATGCTTCAATAGCAGTCACTTCCTTGTTTTAGCCCATTTTGAGTGACAGGACTTTTAATCTCCATGCCTCAAACCCTGGTGGTATTCCAGGTTGTGACAGAGGGGCAATCTCTCATGCTGTAACTTTAACTCCATGCAGCTCTTTCAAATTCCAGGGTTATTTCTGCAGGACTTGCAGTCCTGATTTTTAACATATATGTACACATAAGCAGACTGCAAAGTATATTTTCATAATATATGACAATTCTTAGGACTAAAGTATTCATCATACATGTATGGTATCTATAATGGTCATCTTTTAAGCATCTTAGATGGGACCCTATGTCATAGCATAATCCCTTTAAATTTGATTTTATGTAGTATAGACAATCAGAGACAACTGATTCTTTTACTATCATTTTGTTTAGGAGTTGTTTAACTGATAAGAGTTGAGTTACTGGTGCTCTGAGCAAGATTAGTAGTACATAGTGCTCAAGGGAGTCTCATTTTCTTTTCTTTATTTAGTTTTAAAGATTTTATTTTTAGAGAGAGATAGAGAATAAGCGGGGGGCGGGCCAAAGGGAGAGGGAGAAAGAGAATCTCCAGCAGACTCCCCACTGAGCAGAGCCCAACCAGGGCTCCATCTCACGACCCTGAGATCACAACCTGAGCTGAAATCAAGAGTCAGACATCTTAACGGACTTCGTCACCCAGGCGCCCCGGGTGTCTCATTTTCAATAAAACACACAAATCAGATATTGCTGGTAGATATAAATTATGTTTGAAAATTTTATGTTAAAGATAGATGCTGTTATAAAATATACTAGTAAGTTAAGGCATAGTTTAATTTTCTCCAAAGCATTTCTGCTGTCTAGGTAATTGAAAGAAATATCATTTTAAAAGGGGTGGAATGTTGAAAAATAGGAAAAGCCATAGAGATGTGGAATTATTTCTCTGGTAGTTTTAACTTTCCTTCTTTCTTTTTTGTTTTCCTTCTTTCTTTTTTTAAAAAATTGATACTATGATAATAACTATCTCTAAAACATATGCATATTGGAAAGGAGAGGTCAGAAATTGTGGAAATAATTATAAAACCTACTAGAATGTTGTATGATTATCTTAAACTATTCTGTGTATATATATTTTTTAGTAATGAAAAATACATATTGCTTGAAAGAGGAAATCATTCTTCATTTCTCCTCTACTTTTACTCTGCTACTCCTAATACTTCACTTCTGACACCAGATGTGTGGGTTTTCCACACCCAACTATTCTCCAGCTTTCTGGATACCAACTAGGTATCCTATAATTTAACTTATTGCTGAATTTGCATCACACCCCACAAGTTAAGGGCTTAGTACCACAAAAATGCCCTCTCCCCTCACCTTCAGACGTCAATCACAAGCTAGGTTGTCTCCTGTGCTTGTGACTAATTGGCTCTAAATCGGAGATACCAAGACCCTTTTCCCAAGTTTGATCATTTGCTACAGTGGCTCATAAAATTCAGGAAAACAATTTACTTATGAAATTAACAGTTTATTATAAAAGGGATACAACTCAAGAATAGTCAGGTGGAAGAGATGCATAGCATGAGATTTGAAGGAAGCGGCATGGAGTTTCCATGCCTTCTCTGGGCATGTCACCCTCCCAGCACCTCCATATGTTCACCAACCAAGAAGCTTTCCTAATCCTTTTGATTAAGATTTTTACAGAGGCTTCATTATGTAGGCATGATTAATTAAATAATTAGCCACTGGTGATTAACTCAACCTCTAGCCCTTCTACATCCCCTGAGGTCAGAGGGTGGAGCCAAAAGTTCTAAACCTCTAATCACATGGTTAGTTCCCTTAGCAGCCAGCCCCCATCCTGTGATTATCTAGGGGTTTTCCAAAAATCACCTCTGTAGCATAACCTCAGATGTGGCTGAAATGTGTTTGTTATGAATATCAAGACACCTTTATGACTCTTATCACTTAGGAGATTCCAAGGATGTTAGTGGCTCCCTGCCAGGATTGGGACTTGTTATGAATAACAAGACACTTCTTTAGCGTTTGTAGCTCTTATCATTTAGGAAATTAAAATGGGGCTCTGGCCAAAAATTGGGAACAAAGACCAGATATACTTATATTGCTTATTATATCACAATATCACACTATTACTAAAATATTTAACCAGGGCTCTGATCTATAACTCAGTTAGAAATGAGATTTCAAGAGAAATCCATTTTGCACTGTGGTATGTTCTATGGTAGTAAAAGAAAGAGCAAGTGTTTCCTAAATGTAAGCCCCCTTTCAATAGTAGCACTAGACAGGAGCCTCAAGTTTCACATTTCCACTTTAGTGAACTGGGTGGAAATCTTTACAAGGTTGTGTTAAAGAGAGTACCATCTGGAAAGAGGCAGAGTAATGAACAAGGAGGATGGGCTGTAAAGAGATTTTAGATTCAGGTACATTTTAAACCAAATTAAAGTTGTTTTTAAGTAGATAGCAGGTAGATAAGCATTAGTAAAATATCACCAGTGTCTCTGCCCAGGGAAAAAGTAACAAGAAGGCAATTAGAGGCTGGAGTCAACCAATTACTGAAATGGTTCCTGGAAAGGAAAAGGAGTCCTACAGTCCAAACATTCGACAGCAATGGAAACTAGCAGCCAACACAATTAAATTGTGATTTTTTTCATCTTTGGACTCATTAAGGGTGATTATATAGGCACCTCCCAAAGATGATTTAATTGTTGACAATGCCCAGAACATTATTACTCTACTCTTATTGATAATTCTATTTTGGCAATTGTGGTATGACTGCTGTTATTTCAACAGCTGGAATAAAATGTCTTCCTATACAGCATAAAGTCATATGTTTGTGTGTTTTTCTTCATGTCTGAGTATCATTTACCAGATACCTATAAGGACTTAGATTATATGTCCTCTAGGAGTCCATTGAGCTCTAAAATTCTTTGAGTCTATGAGGTACAAAAGACATAGTGCTTTCTTATAGAAGACAAATAAATGGGGGCTTTGAGTCCTGGCCAAAATGGAGTAACAAGGAACTGATTTATCCTTCACTTTAAACAAATATAAAATATATGGGGAAAAAACAGTTTTCAGACATTGGACAACAGACACCACAGGAATATAATTCCCCAGGGAAAGGGACACAAACAAGATGAGCTCTAGGACTGCACTGTATTACTGCCCAGAGAGAGTTTCCAGACATAGAACAAAAAGAGACCAAATGCAGTATGGTAGTCTCACTGTGTTGAAAGCACAGAGATTGGAGTTTAAGGTGACCAAGATGACTAGATTTTATGGAGCAGAGCACCAGAGAGAAGAGAACCACATATATTGAGAGAGATTTCCAGAAATTTGCAGAGGGCTCTCTTGAGTCTTTCAGCTCTATATAATCAGTGCATGCATCTGAAGAAACTACCCAAGACTGGGGAGGGAAAGAGCTACCAGGAAAAGACCAAGCAAAATAATGTGTAGGAATAGTTCTGCTGGGAATAGTTTGTGTTCCCACTAGCTTAAGTAAAAAGATCTTGCAATACACAGGGCCTTAGGAAGAATCCCCAAAAGGCCTTAGTAGAATGACTAAAATAACCCTATACAAAAGCTGCTCTGCATCCACTCTAGCTAAGCTTAAAAGAGAAAGTCTCTAACTACTTATTCTAAGTAAGTTAATGGCATGCAGAAGAAAATCAAATGCTATTTAAAGGACAACAACAAAACCCAGTACCAATAATGCAAAGTTAGCAATGTTTAGCATCCAATTACAAAGACCAGGTATGATAAAGAATCATACAACTCAGCACCCAAAAAACAAACCATCCACTTAAAAAACTGGGCAGAAGATCTAAACAGACATTTTTTCCAAAGAAGATATACAGATGCCGAACAGGTACATGAAAAGATACTCAACATCACTAATCATCAGGGAAATGCAAATCAAAACCACAATGAGATAACACCTCACACATATTAGGATAGCTATCATCAAAAAGATAAGAAATAACTAATGTTGGTAAGGATATGCAGAAAAGGGAGCCCTTGTACACTGCTGGTGGGAATGTAAACTGGTGCAACCATTATGGAAAACAGTAGGGAGGTTCCTCACAATATTAAAAATAGAAATACCATATGATCCAGCAATTCCAATTTTTGATATTTATTTGAAGAAATATGCAATAAAATAAAAATGAAATAAAATGCAACCTCAAAAAGATATATGCATCCCCATGTTCATTGCAGCATTATTTACAATAACCAAGATATGGAAACAACCTAAGTGTCCATTGGTGGATGAATGAAAAAAGAAAATGTAGTATAAATGGAATACTATTCATCCATAAAAAGAAGGAAATCTTGTCATTTATGACAGCATGGATGGATCTTAAGGTTATTACGCTAAATGAAATAAGTCAGAGAGAGAAAGACAAATACCATATGATCTCACATGCATGTGAAATTTTGGAAAAAAAAAGTTCATAGACATGGAGAACAGAGTGGTGGCTACTGAAGATAGGAGGTGGGTGGGAGAAATGAGTTAAGGGGGTCAAAAGGTAAGAACTTCCAAATACAAAATAAATAAGTCATGGAGATGTAATGTACAGCATAGTATCTATAGTTAATAATATTGTATTGCATATTTGAAAGTTGCTCAGAGAGTAGACTTCAAAAATTATCATCATAAGAAAAAAAAAAGTTTTGTAACTATCTAAGGTGACAGATGTTAACTAGACCTATTGTGGTGATAATTTTGCAATGTACATAGATATCAAATTATTATGTTGTACAACTGAAAATAATATATTATATGTCAATTATACCTCAATTAAAAAATACTGGATATGAAAAGAAGCAGAAAATATGACCCATAACCAAGTGAAACAGACACAGAAATGGAAGAGATAATGAAACCAACAGACAAGGATATTAAAATGGCTAGTGTAACTATGACCCATATGTTTAAAATGGTAGAGTAAAACATAATCATCATAAAGAGAAAAGCCAAAGATATAAGAAAAGCCTATATAGTACTCCTAGAGATTAAAAAAAAAAAAAAGCACATGATCTGAGATGTAAAACTACACTGGAGAGGTTTAGCAATAGCTTAGACACTACTAAAGAAAAAAAAAATTAATTGACTTCAAGATATAGCAAAGGAAACTATGCAAACTTAAGCACTGAGACCAAAAAAAGATTGAAAAAAATTACCTGTGGGACAGTATAAAGTAGTTTAATGTGTATGTAATTAGAGGGTCAGAGGATAGAAGATAGAAGGACAGAAAAATATTGAATAAAGAATGGCTAAGCATTTTTCAATTTGATGAAAATTATTAACCCAAAGATCCAAGAATCTCAACAAACCCAAAGCAGAAAACCATGAAAGTCACATTGTAATCAAGTATTTGACAACCAGCAATAAAGAGTCAATCTTAAAAGTAGCCAGAGAAAAGTAGACACATTACATACTGAGGAGCAAAGACAAGAAAGACAAAAAAACAATTGGAAATATCTTTCAAGTACTATCAACCTAGAATTCTATACCCAGGGAAAATATCTTTCAAAAATCAAGGCTAAATGAAGACTTCATCAGACAGACAAAGCTGAGAGATAACAACTACAACTGACTTCACTCTTTTCATATAATTTGAATTATTTGAAAAAAAAAAAACTTGCATTACTTGGAACTAGCAAAAATAGATCAGGCTTCTTTGAAATTTAAAGGCTTATCCTCTCCTACTCTCTCTCACACACAGCATTACAGGGTGAGTCCATGTTAAATAATCCCAAGATATGAGGTAAGCCTGTGCATTCCTGATACAAATGTGCAGGACCTCCTTATCTCATCTATCATACTTTGTCATAGTATGATAAATTGTACTATCATACAGCTTCTCAGTCTAAAGATTACTAACTCTATAAGATATAAATCACAGAAAGAGAACCCCCCCTTTTTAAATAAAGGTAAAACTGTATCAGTCTCCTCATATCTAAAACAAAGACATTCGTCTAGATGACATCTCAGGTTCCTTCTATCTCTCAAAGTCCATAAGCCCAAGAAAAATGTTGACATAACCATTTATTGAATAAGAACTCTGCAATGCTATCCCTGTCAAAGTAATAAATACATAATTACAAATTGTGATAAGATTTACACAGGACAAGACATATTGCTATAAGGTAAAATAATAGGGGATCTAATATAGGTTGGGGAATGCTATTGGACTGAACTGCATCTGCCCCACAAAATTCATATATTGAATCCCTAGCCCCTAATGTGATAGTATTTGGAGATGGGGTCTTTGCAAGATAAGATGAGGCCTTCATGATAGGAATAGTGCCCTTATAAGAAGAGATAACAGAGAGTTTCTGTCTCTTTTTCCTTGCCATGTGAGGACACATGAAGAAGGTGGCCACCTCTGGCCTGGAAGAGAGCCTTCACTAGAACCTAACCATGCTAGCACTCTGATCTCAGACTTCCAGCCTACAGAACTGTGGGAAAACACATTTCTGTTGTTTAAACCACACAGCCACCTGTCTCATTTTGTTATGACAGCTCATGCTAAGATTACAAGCTGTCAAGTAATGCCTCCCTCATGTAGTAACATAGTAACATTTCAGCTGAGACCTAAAGGATGAGTGGGAACTGGACACATGAAGAGTGAGAAAAGCATTTCAGGTAGGAAATGACATGTGAGAGGAATGCAGCTAAGAAGAGAAGAGTGTAACTGCAAGAAGGATGAAGCTATCAGGGTTGAGGAGGATGATGTGGGGCTGGAGAGGTAGGCAGGGGCCAGATTAGTCAGGTGCTTGAAGGCAACATTAAAATCTTGGTTTTTATCCTATGTGCAAGGTTTAAAGCAAGGTAATGACATGAACACATTTTTGTTTTGAAAAGATCACTGATTACAGTGAGCAGGGCTGTCCAATAGAAATATATTGCAAGCCACATAGGACAATTAAACTTTCTGTTAGTCACATTTTTAAGAGTAAACAAAATCTATCATATTATTTTTACTGATAGATTTTATTTAACCGAACATATCCAAACCATTAATGATAAATCATTATCATATCAATGTAAAATTTTATTGACATCTTACATTTTTTTCCATACTAGGTCTTTGAAATTCAGTGTGTGTATTTTTTCCCTTGTATTTTAAACTTACAGCACATCTCAGTTCAAACCTGCAGCATTTCCAGTGCTCAGTAGCCACACGTGGCTGGTGGCTACTGTCCTGGACAGGGCAGGTTTAGAGAATGAACTGGGGGCACTGGAATGGGAGCAGAAATCTCAGTTGAAAGATTACTGCAGAAGTCCCAGTGATGTAAGCATTGCTTGGGTTAGGCTAGTAACAACAGAGATGGCAGAAAGTGAAGAGATTTGACATTAGTTTGGAAGGAGTTAACAGCAATAGAAATGAAGGAATGTGAGGAAAGGCATTAAAAAGTAAAATAGAACCAGAAATAAGCCATAGGATAATTCGAAGACTGATCCAAATTAATGTTTTGATCTTAAATTTCCTCTTTGTAGAGGAGGCCTTAGTAGGATATGTATTTTCACTGTCACGATTTTATTATTTTCTTTTTTATATTTACTTTCATTTTTTGATCAACTGCTTTTCTGACTTGGTCTGTTTCAAAATTCCTGTTTCTTTTTCATCTGTATAGTTAATTTAACTTGATCTAACAGATATTATTGAATGATTGATTTGTGCAAAGCTGTGCCAAACACTGGGAAGATAAAGAAAAATAAGAAATGATACTCATATTAAGAAGTTAAGTCTAGGGGCGCCTAGGTGGCTCAGTCAGTTAAGTGTCTGACTCTTGACTTTGGTGCAGGTCATGATCTCAGGGTTGTGGGATCAAGCCCCACGTCAAGCTCCTGCTTAGGGAGTCTGCTTGAGATTCTCGGATTCTCTCTCTGCCCCTCCCCACCGCTATCTCTCTCTCTCTCTCACTCTCTCTCTCAAATAAATAAATCTTAAAAAAAAAAGAAGTTAAGTCTAATATATGAGAACTAAAACATTTACTCTTTTTCTAGCAATTGTTTTTACTGTTTTGGGGTTTTTTTTTTGTCTGTTTGTTTGGGGTGACAAAAATCACAATAGGCAGCTTTATTTGTAGAATTTGATCCAAAAGTCCAGAAAAAATAAATAAAAGGATCTTGAGTCTCTATTATGTTAGTACACAAAATAAACCAAAAATAACATCAACATTCACCATGAGATCATTTAAATGTATTTGCAAATGATCGGATAAGGGAAATATGACTTACAACATGGGAAACTTCTAACAACCAAAGACTTGAATGCACTGCACTGTAGGTCATCTAGACTACGTAGCATGAATGAACAAAGCTGTAGGTCCAAAATGCATTCCCCAAACACCTTCTCAGATGCAGACTTTGATAACTGTCTGTGGTAGAAAACACCAACTCCTGTTCTTCATTATATTGGATGGTCATTTTGTCCAATATTCTCCCGTGATGATGAATCCATTTTAAATACTTCAATTATATGAAAACACTCTAAATCCACAGAACAGCAGACGTTTCCATCCTTGCATTTGCGGGTTGTACAAGGAGATCCAGCCATGTTCATAGTGAGCTGCTAAGCCTTGAAATGCCACAGCTGTCCAGGCAAGATTTTCTGATGTCATAGGCAATGTTATCAGCTAGGCAGGGGTCACTGACACAGTGGGAACAATAATGCCTTTCCAAGATGGCTGTGTACTCACAGCTCAAACTGGAACAAGTGACCAGTAATCTACCTTTCCTTCCAGACACTGGCACTGCTGGCAGCTGTGAGTCCAATTGTCTCCACTTTGATAGAGCTTGTGTCCATTTTGATCTAAATATTGATTTATGACCCTGGTTCACACTTTGGGCAACAGAAAAGGTCAACATTTGGATTCCAGCAATCACAAGCTGTCTATTGGCAGAAAATCTTTTGGTCCTTGCAGGAACAGACAGAACACCTGTTTTCTTTCAAGGTCCACACCTGCCTATTACACTGCAGTTCTCCATGTGGGCAGTCACAAGAGCTGGAGGGCCTAGAAAGACAGAGGCAGTGGAATCCCCTTGGCAGGTTGATGGAGGCAGAATCACTCCAAAGGTATGAGTTCTTAAGGCACATTCATCACTGTCAATAGAGACTCCATCATCCTAAAAACTGCTTTTGCACTCACAGTGGCACCACCCTGGCAGGTTAACCCAGGAGGAATGGTTGTGGCACTCAATGACTCCCCCTGTACATTCATCAATATCTTTCTCGCAGTGGCTTCCTTTGAATCCAGAGGACAAACGCATTTGTTAGGAGCCACGATATCCCATATCTGCTGCCCTCTTGGCAGAATACTCTACAGACAGTCCCATTCCCCACTTAGCCCAGGTTGTAGGTGCAGCTGTGTCTCTGGACAGTGTTGGTAAAGATGGCATGCTCATCACAGGTGTGCTGCCTGTGGCCACATTCATCCTATTTTGTACAGGAGAAGTCATCCATATGAATGTATCCTGGGACATAGTCACAGTGATGTAACCCAGGCAAGATGACACACAGAGTATTGGCATGACAGTAATGCATTTTAGCTGCACACTCATCAATATTCTTATGGCAGGCAGAGTCTCTCTGGACACAGATATAACCGTTCTTGCATTCACAAGTAGCTTTTGTATTCTAGTTTTTGCACTGTAAGTTTTCACCACATTTAGCGCTGTCTGCACAAAAGTTATAACCTCTACTGCATGTGATCCTTTTCTGAGCAGTTAAAGGAGGGCATGATTCTGTAATTTTTACTAAAACTCCACTTCAGCATTCCCTGCAGCTCTTAGTTAAAATCCACTGGCCTTCTGCAAGGACTTTTCCTGTATAGACACATTTTGGTCAGCAGACTTTATAGCACTGCTGGCAATGTGCATGGGGAGGGTGTCTGGGGAGCAACTGAGAGGGGGATAGGACGTCCTTTGACACTCCACAGAACCATTTGGCATGTTCGGTTCCTGCAGTGATCATCATCAACCCAGGAGACTTGGTCTCTACAGAAAAGTCTACTCACCTGGCAGATCTTACAATGACAATTTTCCAGTTGACTAAGTCTTGTGACTGCATAATTTAGTTTTGTAGGCATCTTGGCCAAAAGTTCCTGAAAGTCCATTACTCCTTGCACCAAGCTTAAGAAATCACTGCAAGTTGGACAAGTGTGATTCAGGTTCAGACACTATGTTACGCAGCATTTGGCATAAAGATGATATTCCCATCTTGGATGATTCTTTTGAATAAGCCATGGTTTTGGTTTTGCTGACCAATGTGACCTTGTGCCATTGTCCACTTACCATCCAGTATGGAAGTGCTTCAGTTCTGGGCTTCCCATTATGTACATAGTGGTATTGGATCTCATCCCTCAGACCATGGCTCTCCAGTTCAAAGTAGCTGTGTTTCAGTTCTCAAATGGACAGTATCATTCCTAAAGTCAATGTATTTCTGCTATACAGTGGCCAAGAAGAACAGCTCTTATTACAGAACAGCTGAATTAATTTCTTCTAAGAAGAACAGCTCTTATTCCAGAACAGCTGAATTAATTTCTTACTCACATGAGGGACTTCATTGATCTCTCTTAAATATATTGCCTTCTCCAGGTTTCTTCAGTTCCAGTCCCTTTCCTATATCTTCAAAGTCAGCAGTGTAGCATCTTAGACGCTCTCTCTGCTTCTATATTCATGCCGTGCCTCTATCTTGTCTTTACTATTTAACGATAGTTTCCAGTTTCATCCAGAACATTTTCAGAGAATGTGTACTCCCCTATTTTTGACAGAACACCTGATCATTCCTCAGGGTCAGTCAGAAGAACAAAAATCACTGTAGGTATTTTGAACAAAATGGGGTTTAACCCTGGGAATTAAAGACTTACCAAACCATCTGAAGGGCTAGGAGAGCAAATGTCAGGGAAGCCCCTGCAAATATTCAGGAAATGTAGAAGTACAAGGATATTGGAAAAGCCACCTCCATTGACCTTAGCTGCTTCACCAAAGTGAGTGTTTCTCAGAAAGGAGGATGTGTGGAAGCTACTGGCAGAACTTCACAGTGACCATCTCCCAATCTTTATCTGCCTGCCCATGGCTGCCACTGAGGAATGAGAGAATTTTTTTTTCCATTTTGTATTTCAAGGAAAAACCTCTCATTGGAGAATCCTACCTAAAACCTGCTGGCTAGGGATTCTGGCAAATGTAGTTCCCAGGATCCTCCTCTAAATGGAAGGGAGAATTTAGAAAGAGGGTGGGCATGAAGCTGAGTTGAAATATACAACCAGGCACATGTAGATTAGGCACATTGTTGGCTCTGTGATAAAATACTGTATGCCTATAAGCCTCAGATACTCAATTTTAATTTTGTACTCCCAAATAAATTTTCAATTAAATTTCTAGCATTTAATCTTGAAGAATGTTTCTTTCACCAGAATCAGAAAGTACTTAGGGAGTTCAAAGGCAACTAAGCCCTACAAAGGTACTGAGAGACTGAATATACAAATGGAAAATGGATAGACCATATATAAAAATAGAACTTTGACTCATAACCTATAGCAACCTGTCCAGAAACCAACCCCTCTATGTACAGCAAACAACCTAGGAAGCCAGCCAACTTTAAATCAGACTTACAGGAAGCCAGATTGCTATCTCTAGTGACAATCCAGGAAGCTAAACAATAACTTCTGTAACAATCAGCCCAAAATGGCCAGGACTTGATTAGTAACTGACAGCTTCCCTGCTTTTTGTCCCCACTTCCAACTTAGGACCAAGCAGAGGAAGTCAAGTACAGACCCCTAACCAATCACACAAGATGCCCTACTTCTAGTTAGCCTGCCTTCAGTTTCTCCATGCCAGCAACCTCCAATCAGGACACATCTGAAAGCTTTCCTTTTGTCCACTCTGAAGCTTTCCCAACTTTGCTTTTTTCATTTGGTTGATCTTTATTTCTACAGTATTGATCAAGCTAGGATTTGACCTAAAAAGAAACTGTATTTGTGAGGGAAATAATGCATGAACTTCTAGGCACCAATTTTCTCATATGGAGCAGGCACTATGGCACAATGGTTAAGTGCTTGAGTTCTAGAATCAGAAATAAATTTGAAATAAACCACACCTCCTTTCTCAGTATCTGAATCTTACATTTCATTTACAGTCCACCTCAAATCCTCTCTCTCCCATTAAGCCTTATCAGACAACTGCATTCCAGAGCAATTTCTTCCTCTCGAGAGTACTAAAGCTTTTATTAGATTCATTGAATCATATTCTGATTTGCAATAGATACAACTTTTCACATATGCGTATCAAAACCTCAGTGAGAAAATAGTATTTCCGAAGGCAGGGCCAGTAGTTCATTCTTTTTTTGTGTATTGCCATATACTTAAGCATAACAACTGTAATTGTTATTCAGAACTATATTTCTGTTATTATGCCAAACACTTCATTTTATCTGATTTAGTTCTCTCCAGAACTCTTGAGGGAGGGGTTAGAATTAGCCACTTATCAGGCAAGAAAATTTAAGAACAGAGAGGTTGAGTTATTTGCCCAAGGTCACAGAATTAGTAAGATGGATTTGAACCACCTAGGTATCTCTGACTCCACAGCTTATGCTCTTAGTAACATTTTGTGGATTGATTAAACATACTGCTTTATGAAATCTTACTAGATATACATATAAATTTCCTCTCTTTATTTCCAGTGTCTCCTTGGGAAACCCAAATACGGGATTCATGTTAGAGATCATATATTTCTACAGTAGAATCAATTTCCTAAGACATTTTTCTTTAATCTGTGATAGAAACCTTGAAACAATCATAAAGGCATCAAAAGTACATTTACTTCGCCATGTAGGTTGTTCAGAATTGAAACACTGCAGAATAAGTCACATGAGGCCATGCAACATCTTTCTATTTGCCATTCATTCCTATTTTAAACAGAATTTGGGTACCACTATTCACCCAAAATTATTACGTGGGTTTTAGAATACACATCTTAGGTACCAGCTAAAAAGAAGAATATTTGTTATTTATAGCGTTTCAGTAATATATGAAGATCAAAACTAATGTAAAATTTCAAATATTGAATATTCCATAAAGCTTTATTGTGAGAGAGGATATTTTTGGCTTTTTGATTTATTTGTTTTTTACCTTGTCTCTCTCAGTAATCTTGGTGTACACCATTCTTAAAATGGTGTGGGGAGGTAGAAGCATGGTGGGGTTGGAAGAAAACCTTGTCCAAAGTATCTTACAGTTTTAAATTCTTTAATCAGAGAAGCATATGAGTTCTCTTGAGTCTTGTTGAATTAAAAAAACAAAAACAAAAAACCATTTAAATTTTAAACCTGACCATTCAAGAATATTAAACTGACTTGGCTCTTTCAGCAATCCATAGTAAAGGAAAGTTGGGAAAATCCAATCCTGACAAAGAAATTCTAATTCAAAGAGGGTAATGTTAATAAAGATCTTTCTCAAAATACACTTAAAGTATAAAGAGGCCATATCTTTATTTTATTCTTGTTTGTTCTATAAAAATACTACTGTATGGAAAGGAAATGAAAATTTCAGTCAACATTCAGTGGTAATTAAAAGCAATTGTAGTCCTCAGGCTTTTTCTTTCCAATATGATCCAGTGATCAGAAGGAATTGGAAATGATTACATTTTAACTAGAAACACATTTCTGTCCAGAACTGAGCTTCGAAGCATGAAAAAGGCACAGTGGTGGCCCCTGTTTGTGTTTCCATCTGGGGCTCTAATTTGAACTTCAGCGATTATTCTGCCAGACTTCTGGCTGTGCAAAGATCCAGAAAGTCAAAGCCAGCATATTCTTGTATGCTGTTTCACGCAAAAAAATAAAATTGCACCAATTACCATGTTTGCATTTTGTAGAATGGCTCTATTTAAATCGATTATAGGTTAAACAAGAGCGTTTGTAAAATTCACAGCTCAGAGTTAATCTGGCTTTATTCCAGGGCACCCGATCTGAAAAGTGAGTGATTGCAACACTCTTGGAAAAAAAGTTAGCAATGGCCTATAATGGAAAACAGTCTGAAACAAATTTAGCCTGCTTTTCAAATTAAGAAATTCATCCCATCGCTGGTCTTTCATTTGAAAGATTTCTTCAGATCCCATTAAAAATGCTCATCTTTTTCTGATATTGTTAGTGTTTCCAAAATGACATCATCATCAGTGATAAGGATAAAAGAATGAAAAATGTAATGTCTCATGCCAGGAATTACTTGGTCATAGAAAGCACCTGAAGGCTGTTGTAGTTGCTCTGACTTCACAGCTCCTGGCGCTGGGAATTCTGTTTTCTACGGCCACGAGAGAACGATGAGGTCATAGGAGTCTTGATGGGGAGAAAGAGGATAACTTTGTGGTCCCTAAAGAGCTTGGCAACTTACTATATTTGAGGTGAAATGTACAGTCCTTTTATTTTCTTATTCTAAACACACATGAATCTTTTTGATCAATGAATCTCTGCTCCTGATTCTTATTCTGAGAATCTAATCATTACTTAGAACTTTTATAAAAAGTTTTAAAGGATATGATGTCATTCTTGGGATTTTTACAAGGCATGAAAACTGAATGCCTATAAAATAACAGAGTAAGATCCTCCTACCTCTATCTATAACCATTCAGAGATGTTTTATTACCAAAACACTTTCCTCAGAAAGATAAAGGGGAGAAATGCTCTAATGGGAAAAGCAGATTATGATTCATAGGAACAAGTTAGATGCTCTCAGATGGCATATTCTTTTCATTCATTTCACTTCACAAATACCTATATAATGTTTCCTATGTTCCAGGTATCATTCTCAACACTTTACAAGTATTAATTCATTTAACTCATACATCAACACCATAAAGCAGGTACTATTATTAACCCCACTTTACAGGTGACACTGAAAGAGAGGTTAAGTAATTTGCCTAAGATCATACAGTTGGGGAGACAAAATGAAGTTCTGCAGTCCATCTCATGTTTATAAGGAACCCTGATGGTGTGAACAAGCACAAGGCCCACATAGACCATCAACAAAAGCTGTTCAATGGCATGGACTTTGAGAGCAAATGGTAAAGTCATTTTGTACTTGGTTGTATGAATTTTATAGCTTAGAGGTGATTTTTCATGTTTCTCAGGTAAAGGGTAAAATTTTCAAATGCCGCCATAAAATCTCTAGCTGCGTGTGATGAGAAAAATATACATAAGTCAGATGATTTGTCTGTCTGGCTTTTCTTATTAGCATGCAATAGCAAGGATGGATCTTTAAAATATAATGCTAAGATGAAAAAAAGAAAGAAAATTATATAGCTATAAATATCTCTCTATATATCACAGTATCATTTATGTAAATCTAAAAATATATGCAATATAAAACATAATATGTGTTTTACAAGTACATACACAAACCCAAAAATGGATACATAGCAAACACATTAGAAGAGTTTAAATAAAACAGGAGCAGAACTTTACAGGGACCATTAATCATAGACTGAGATTTGTGATTAACTCAGTTCCCTGCCCCCAAGGTCTGAGGTGAGGAGAAAGCATTTATCTATTTATCCATGCATGTATAGAGTCCTCTTATCTATGTATACGTTCATGCCAACAAGAGACAGTGAGACTGTTTTCTGTGTTGCTGATACTCATTAGATTATTTCATTATATAACAATTATTAACCCTTGATAGTAGCAGTTCTCCCACATTTTGGGCTCAGGATACTTTACACTACATAAATTAAGGACTCTAAAGAGTTTACAGCCTAAAGAGATATGTCTATATCAATTTATGTCTATGGATACTTATCATATTAGAAATGAAGTCTGGGAACATTTAAATACTTACTAATTTAAAAATAACAGGGACAGTCTCATTACATGTTAATATAAATAACATATTTTTAATGAAAAATAATTATATTTTCCAAGACAGAAAAATCTAGCAAGAAGGGAGTCATTTTTACACATTTTGCAAATATCTTTGATATTTGGATTAACCAAAGATAGTTGGATCCACATATCTGATTCTGCATTCTATTTTTGCCATGATTTGCTTTGGTTGAAGTATATAAAGAAAATCTGACCTCACACAGATGTGTAGTTAGAAAAAGAAAGAATATTTTAATGGCCTTTCAGATAATTGTGGATCTTATTTTTTGATACGACACCAAAACTTGACAAGTTATTAATGGTTATTGCAATGTGGAATCAGAAACCATATCAATGAACTTTTTGTACTGTGTTACATTAAAATTCACTGGTATGTTATATTTTGAATGGATCTTTTACACATGCATGCTTTGTAACAACATGCATTGATCATTTGAAAACTATAGGTTCACTGAGTTATGCAGACCTTCCAAATGTTGACACGTTTCATTAAGCAATATCAAAATATCACATTTGTTGATATCTACGTAATAAATGCAAATCTCATCGTAAAAGTCCCTTTTAAATTTGGGAAAGCTTCAAGCTCACAGTGGTAGATACAAATTTTTACAAAATTTGAATTTTCATTTGAAAGCTTAAATGTTATCATTAGCGCTTAATTACAATTATTTTCCTTAAAGTAACATACCCACTTCATTTTTTTTTAAGATTTTATTTATTTATTTGAGAGAGAGAGAGCCAGACCGGGGGGGGGGGGGGGGGCGGGCAGGGATGTGGTGGCAGGAGGGGAGCAGAGGCAGAGGGAGAAGCAGACTCCCTGCTGAGCAGGGAGCCTGAAGCGGAACTCCACCCAGGACCCTGAGATCATGTCCTGAGCGGAAGGCAGAAGCTTAACTGAGCCACCCAGGCCCCCCCATTTCTTTCATCTTTGATAAAATGATAGCTTGTAGACATTCTTTTAAGTAAAAGTGTTACTCAGGCCGCAACTTAAGCAATGGCTTTTCCTAGAGACAACTATTGTACTTTGGTATGCAGAAGAAGTTCTTAATGTGTACAGAATATTTAAAAGACATGTAGTCAAGAGCTGAAATTTCATAAATTTTCACTGCTTTGTCAAGGACATTCTTTTTTTTTTTTTAAAGATTTTATTTATTTGATAGAGAGAGACACAGTGAGAGAAGGAACACAAGCAGGGGGCGTGGGGGAGGGAGAAGCAGGCTTCCCGCTGAGCAGGGAGCCTGATGCGGGGCTCGATCCCAGGACTCCAGGATCATGACCTGAGCCGAAGGCAGACGCTTAACGACTGAGCCACCCAGGCGCCCCTGTCAAGGACATTCTTAAGTAAGACATCTTTTTTTTTTTTTTTTTAACAGTGAATACATGGCAACAAAGAGCACAATGTCTGATGCTGTCTACTTGATTCCTGCAAAGACACCAGCAGATTTCCCTACCACCAGGACATAATAAATAGAAAATAACATCTTACCATCATTTTGAAAATAGTTTTGATGTCACAGGATCCCCAGGGGTCCAGAGACTGCACTTCTACTCTACAACATGAGATCTATTCAAACTCAGCACCTAAAGAATTTACATTCTAAATGTATCCTAAAATACCTAATGAAAGCTGGATCAGGTACTTCCTGAGTCTCAAATAAGAAAGAATCCAGAGTTTTCAAGACCATCTGTTCCTTAATTAATCTTGTTTGCGTTAGTGATGTTTGGAGCATCAATTTTTAAAAAGACAAACATTTAAGTGAATTTTCAAACTTTCTTAACTTCCTATTCTCAAGGACTTCACAGCTTACCCAATAAGATTATTACCAGTTAAATCAGTGAACAATTCTTTTGCTTTATGGCTTATTCAGAAGGTGGTTCTAAGGCTGTTTCAGACCTGAGCTGGATCACTGATCAATACTTAATCAACTCACAGACTACAATTCACTAAATCGATTTTTTGGAGTTGTCCGTCTAATTCTGGTTCCCACTCCACCCCTTCTACATTAAAATCTGCAGAAAAACAAGTGTTTCTTGCCACAAGTATTCTAGTTCTTGCCCTTGAAGCAGACTCACAGGCTCCTGAAATTCGTACTCTGAGGATATTTTCTCTGTTTCTGCACCCTTCTCCTCACTACCTACCCTTTTCTTTCAGTGGTTATGGAGTGTTCTCTTTTAATAGCAGCCAGGTAAGGAAAGTATGAGTGCCTTATAACATATATAATACATCAAGAACATGAATAAATCCCAGCTCACATTTAGTCAGTGAACACTTTCTGATAGCCTCATGAAGACACCGACGGATGCAGGGGATTTGGGAGTAGGAAGAAAAGCAGCAACATTATAAAGAAGGTGAAGTTAGAGTGCTTAGCCTCCATACACTGAAAACATGCTTGAGAGAAACAGCTCAGACTCATGTGAAAGGGCAATAATGAATGGAGGCAATATCCAGTGAGAAGCCAAATGTTCAATACCAACCCAGTGCTGTTCCTACAACTCCAAACCCACTCCTGGTTGCATGGCCTTTGCACTTGATGTTCCTTCAGTCTGCAAACTTCTTCCCTCAGTGCTCCACACTTTATGCATCTCTCTGCTCAAATGTCACTTTAGTAGGGGGGACCTCACCCTATATAAAATAAGATCCCCCATTATCTCTTTCTTACCCTGTTTTATTTTTCTTCACAGGAGCTATCACATCTGATATATTATATATTTATTTCTTTGCTTGACTGCTTCACTTCAATTCAATGTTGGTTCCCAAGGGCAAGTACTTATTGTGTCCTATTACATACCAAGAGCTGTCTAGGCCCTGAGATACAGCAGTGAACAATTAAGTACTTGCTGTTTGAATGAATAAATGAATGAATGCTATCGAAGCTCAGAGTGGGGAGAGGAGACCAATGGTACTGACCAGGTGGTAAGGAAACATTTCATAGTCTGAGGTCTGAGCTGGGCCTTAAAGGGTGTTCCTCATATGTAGGGCCAATGACCAGAGTAGTCTACTTGTCTTATAGGACTCAGTTGAGATGCTATCTTTTCAAGCAAGGCTTGTTGGGGCTCTAGGACTGGATGACTTGCCACTGCTTTGGGGACCCATAATTCTCTATGTTCTCCCCTATAGCAGAGTTCACTCTAATGTATTTTATCTCCTCCTTACTTGTCTGGCTACCCCAATAGAATATTAGCTCTAGGATGACAGGGGCAATGCCTTATTCATAGTTGTATATTTAGCCATAGCATAGATCTTGCTACCCCCTAAATACTAGTTGACGGCATAATTTATTAAGCTAAGCAGCAAGCTCACATAGAGGAGTGGGAAAACATAATATGGACCAAACCAGCGTTTGTGGAGCTGAGACATAGAATGCGGGTTTTAAGCAGGGAGATGCTATGACAATCTATTGTCTTAGCAAGGCCAATATGAGCATGTGCCTATGATGAGCAAGTGAAAAAATAATGTGTCCAAAAGACAAATTATAACCATATTGCAATGCTCTAGGCACAAAATAATAAAGGGCTGGACCAGCCTGGTATCAATGCCAATGTTCATGCAGGAACAAATGTAGCCAAATGTCACTGATTCGATGTTAAGAGCAGCCATAGATGAGTGCACATCTTAAGCCTGGATGACTATGAAAGGCTGATGCAGTCACTCTAGCCCATGTTCCAAATCTTCAGCCTCTTAAGAAAAGTATTTTTGGGTGCCTGGGTGGCTCAGTCGTTAAGCGTCTGCCTTTGGCTCAGGTCATGATCCCAGGGTGCTGGGATCAAGCCCCGCATCGGACTCCCTGCTCGGCGGGAAGCCTGCTTCTCCCTCTCCCACTCCCCCTGCTTGTGTTCCTGCTCTCACGCTCTCTCTCTCTCTGTCAGATAAATAAAATCTTTTAAAAAAGAAAAGTATTTTTGACAAACTATTGACTGTAATGGCACAATTTCTTTCTTTTAGTATACTTAATGGTAGACTGTCAGAGTTCATTTATACAACCTATACTCTGATATTAAGCTTTTATTTTTTTTAAGATTTTATTTATTTATTTGACAGACAGAGACAGCAAGAGAGGGAACACAAGCAGCGGCAGTGGGAGAGGGAGAAGCAGGCTTCCCACCGAGCAGGGAGCCTGACGCGGGGCTTGATCCCAGGACCCTGGGATCATGACCTGAGCCGAAGGCAGACGCTTAACGACTGAGCCACCCAGGCGTCCCACTGATATTAAGCTTTTAAACAAAACTTTAAAATTCTAAGATTAAATTTCTTTCCTGATTGCTGACAGTTATCTATGAAAAGAAGTTAATTTGTAGGAGATAAAGTTAAAAATAAAATATTAAATTTCATCAAATTCTTCTTTGGAAGTATCACAGAATTCAGGGCTTCAAGAAACCTCAAAGCAGATAAAGCAAACAGGATTTCTTTCTCATGAGAATTATCTAAAGCTGGGCTCAGTGATTCATGCACTAGGCTAAGGCAGTGGGTAGAGGAGATAGGAGCACAAGTACCAGATTTTTTTCTCTTCCTGCCTTAGAGGTCAGCTCTGGTGCCTTCTCTTTTGCAAATAAGAAAGTTGCACTAAGCTGGAGGAAAGTGATGAGATACTGAAGGTCACAGGGCTGATCAGAGGCATAATTAGATCTGGAACTCAGATCTCCTTTCAGGTAAGAAGGCAGAGTTAAAAAAAAAAAAAAAAAAAAAACGAACACCACAAAGAAAAAATATTTTTAAAACAACACTTCTTAATAGGAATAGGTAAGCTTCAGAAACCAAGGAACAACTTTGGTCTTCTATATCTCCTCCCCAGCAAAGAGGAAAATGAGCAAAGAATAATCAGAAGTATTTTGGAGGTGATAACAGGATATAAAAAATCTGAAATGCTAGAAAATCCATGGGAAGAAGAGGTTCAAAGGTAAGGTCCCAACCAGTTTCATACCAACTTTCCCCTTTGTATTCTGAATCTGGATCTCTATCTTTGTCACTCGTATTTTTCTAACCAAAAGCATATGTAGCTTAGGATTAGGATATTAGACCTATCCTTTCCATGCTTGGTGTAGTTGCATTTTTCAGCTTCAGACATGGATAGATCCAGGGGTTAATATGACATCTTCTTAATTTAGTCTTGTTTTTCCTTCTCTCATCTCTGCTTTTTTTATTCTTTCAGTTTTTGGATCTCTTCACATGGTGGCAAATTAGCCACTATCCTATCTTCTTAACAACCACAGCCAAAGGTCTCTTTTCAAAGTTGCAACAAATGCCTCCCAAATTGAATTTCATTGGCTTTTATTATGTCCTAGGGCCTTCTATGAGCCAATTATTGTGATTAAAGGAATGATAATTGACCAAACATGGGTCATATGCCCACATAAGGAATGAGTAGATGGGCTAATTGCACCCAAATTTCATGGACCTTAGTGAGAAAGAACAGTTTTCCTAGAGAAAAATCAGGGTGCTCTTAGCAAAAAGAGAGAAAATAGGCGTTGGGTATACCTTGATGGCAGCTGTCCTCTATACCAACTAAGCCTAGTACAAGTCAAAGTGGATTCCCTCTAAGGAAACATGTGATTGGAATTGGGCCTGGAATGTCTTCATGAGATAAGCAACTATACTGGTCCTGTTCCACCTCCCTTCCTTCTTTTCCTCTCTCTGCATATCCTTTCTAATCTTTCTAAAATATTTGTTCAGCTTAAGCATATTGTTTGCTTTCTTCTAACTTTAGCTTGTCAGGGCTTCAACTCGGTAATAGCATCTCTCACTGTGCTCTTTCAGCTTCTGCACTGGCTGCTAATTGCCTCATTCTCGTTAGTTTCCTAATTACAAATTCCTAAGAAAGGAAACTGATTGCTTAAAACCATTGCGTGCCATGTCAAAGGTGATATGCCACAGGCTAGACATTACAATCTATGGATTGCCTACCAGTCCAGTGCTAGTTCTTATTCTAATCACTTTAATGAGGGCGGGGAAATAATGTTCTTAACCCCCTTGGCCAGATCATAGGCAGTCAAATTTCCTTTAACAAAGTGAGCTGGAAGAACAGCTTTTGTTACCAAACACAGTATTGACCTAGGAACTTCACTTTCCTACTTTTCAAATCAATTACTTTACACCTATTACCCTCTCATCGCCCACTCTCATGGCATTCTTCCCTGGGAAAACATGCAATCAATATCTTTTTGGAAAACATATACACATCAGTTATATATAATATATATTATATATATATTTTCCCATCCACAAATGCACCAACCCACATTCCTATCTGGGGCTGCACCATCACTGTGCTCTGAATCCTAACCACCTCCCCTTCCCAAGGATTTCCCTCTAACCATTATCAGTTTCTTAAAATATATTATGTATTTCTCTATGTCTTTATTATCTGTGTCTTCCAATTTATGTCTTCCCACTAGAAAATCAGCTCCTTGAGACCAGGATGCTATGTGTTTAATTTAACACTATTCCCAGCACCTAGATTAGTGATCCACAATTAATTTTTGCTGTTTGATTTATTTGAGTATGGCAGCTGCTCAAAAATTGAACTACTCTTTCTCTTATTCCCTTCCTTTAAGTTTATTCTGCATTTATTTGGGAATAATTTCTGTTTAGAGAAACTTTACTATAAACAAAATACAAATAAAAATCTATTTGGCAGAAAAGTATTTTTATTTTGTTAATCTTGAAGATAACTAACACACTGATGCATATATGTTTTCCAAAAAGATATATGTGTTTTCCAGATGTATTTTTCAAAACCTGCATAGCTTAATCAATAAGTCCAGAATGCCCTCAAATTGAGGAGCTTTCTGTTATGTATATTTCAGGAATAAAATAAAATAAATGAAATGAAATGAAAAACTCTCAGGGAGCTTTCCATGAGAGACTATGGACTTCGGGGAAACAAACTGAGGGTTTCAGAGGGGAGGGGGGGGGGGGGATGGGGTAACTGCGTGATGGGTACTAAGGAGGGCATGTGTTGTGATGAGTACTGGGTGTTATACACAACTAATGAATCATTGAACACTACATCAAAAACTAATGATGTAATGTATGGTGGCTAACTGAACATAATAAAAAAATAAAAATAAAAAATAAAATAACAATAATTTTAAAAAGAGAGCTTACAATCTGGTAAGATAACCAAAGTTGTATGTGGAAGAATGGTTATCATATTTTGGTTTATAAAAGGAAAGATCTGAAATAATCTAAATCCTTACCAAATACTAGTCAAATAAATTGTAATTGGTGAAGACTATTTATTGTAGCATTTCTGTAATAGCAAAAGACTAGGAAGAACCCAAATGCCCATTAATTGTGGACTATTTGAATAAGCCTAAAGTAATACCAATGAAATGAGTACCATGTAGCTGTGATTGCAAAGATATGTCATTAAATGAGAAAAACAATGTATACAGTATGTGTATTCTATGCCATTTTATAGCTAAGAAATACAGGGACAATATACAAACACACACATGTGCACATATTTACCTTTTTAAAAAAAATATCAAGATAAACCAAAAGCTAATAACAATGGTTACCTTTAGGTGAGAATGGGAATTGGGTAAAGGGTTAGAGATAAAAGTTAGATCTTTCAAAATATTTTGTAGATTTTACTTTGGTAACAAATACTTTGCATAATCCTAAAATAACAAAACTTAAATACTGCACCCTAAAATTAGAAAACTAAAGGAAAATAATAACCAATTTTTTTTTTTTTTTTTAGTTTTCTGGCTTAACCACCTAGAAAACAGTTATTTCAAAGTGACTTTAAAACGGTAATTTTTCTGTATATCCTTGGTAGGATATAGTCTAAGGGCAAAATAAATGAAAAAAAAAAAAAAGTCTTGTAAATAATCAAAATTCTACTCAATAATCATAATATTAATATTAACATATTGTCCTTCTGAAATTATTATAAGATAAAACAAATAATTACATTATTCCATTTAGGAACCAAGGTTTTCGGTGAAATAAGGAAGATATAGGGGCGCCTGGGTGGCTCAGTCATTAAGCGTCTGCCTTCGGCTCGGGTCATGATCCCAGGGTCCTGGGATAGAGCCCCACATCGGGCTCCCTGCTCAGCGGGAAGCCTGCTTCTCCCTCTCACACTCCCCTTGCTTGTGTTCCCTCTCTCGCTGTCTCTCTCTCTGTCAAATAAATAAATAAATAAATAAAATCTTAAAAAAAAAAAAGAAAGAAGGCAGATATAAATCAAATAAGTAAAAATCCTGTAACCAAAATTTGATTTGGAAATATTAGTATAGACTTTTCAACTATTTTCATAGCTTTGACTACTGAAAAGATCTAGAAATAGTGGTCCACTCTGCAACTAGACTGGAGATTCTAAATACCATTTTTCATTTAAAGGAACCTTGGAGAAATGGCAGATTCCAGATCTAGGACAGGAAATACACAAGATGAACATGGAGCATCTCTTTGCTCTAGTATGTCCTGAAAAGAACTCAGGAACTAAGTTGAAGATGCTCTCACCACCCAAAGACAGGACGATTTGAGCATAGAAAGAAAAAAATAATAGCAGTAGGCTTGAAATATAATAAATATGTTTTAAAACCATAAAATAATACATTTACAATACTTTTACAATAATACTTTAAAAAAGTCCATTGGTGATCTTTGCCAGGGGCTAAGGAATTAGCTCATTATCCTGATTGATAAAGGAAAGAATCAAGCATTTATATGCCTTTCCTATACTTTAAGGTAAGCAAATAAATAGTTGATGAAGAAAAACTGTCTTTTATGGAAAAAATTCCAGCTAATAAATGAAGAAATAATTATAAAATTGGATTATCTCAATTTTGTAACCCCTAATGAAATAATTGATTTAGGTGGGGATCATAAATATTTGCTAAAATTGCTAGGTGAAAAGCCGATGAGATGAAAAGATTTGGCTGACATTACTTAAAAAAAATCAATCACAAAAAGAGACAACTAAGCACATGTCCTTCTTGATATGATGCAATAGGAAGTCGACAACCCTATCTATGAGGTATTCCTGCAAAAATAAAAAAAAACAAATGTGATTCTGACCAATTTATAGAAATGCAAGGGACTGAGGAACACAATAAATGACACCACAGGAACACAAATTAGCAAAATTCACAATAGGAGATACTCTATAAATTTTGTCAATAAATGAAAGAAAAACAAACAAAAAGATGAACCTATGTATTAAAAGAACACTGGAGATATAACAACAAAATGCAATATATAAACCTGCTAAGATCCTCATTAAAGCATACCAACTGTTAAAAAGCAGAGAGAAAAAGAGAGATAGAATAGAATTAACATATCATATTCTCAATACTATTATTACTTTTTTCAGAAGTGATATTATGTTTGGGAATATGTTTTTAAAAAACCCGAAGAATCCTCATCGTGAACGAGTTCATAGTGTAGTATTTACAAATAAGTGAGATGATGTTTGAGAATTACTCCAAAATAATCTAGCATGTAGAAGGGAAGGGAATGGGGATAGAAGGCGAAATGAAATAGATTGGCGTTATGTTGATAGCTGTTGGAGCTGGGGGATGGGTGCATGTCAATTCATACTAGTATTATCCCTACTTTTTATATGTTTGACAATTTCTATAACAAATATTTGAAAAAGTCATCTCAATATCTTTATTCTATTTTCCTTCAGTTCTTTCTGGAAAACTATAACATGACTCATGGAAATAAAGGACAATGAAAATCCCTTTTCAGAACAATATGAAATCTTAATGAATTCCACAAGCATTAAATCTTCTCTACCCTCCATCAGTTATTTTATTTTATTTTATTTATTTATTTTTAAAAGATCTTATTTATTTATTTGACAGAGAGAGACACAGCGAGAGAGGGAACACAAGCAGGGGGAGTGGGAGAGGGAGAAGCAGGCTTCCCGCCGAGCAGGAAACCTGATGCGGGGCTCGATCCCCGGACTCTGGGATCATGACCTGAGCTGAAGGCAGACACTTAACGACTGAGCCACCCAGGCGCCCCCTCCATCAGTTATTTTAAAAGAAAACTATTTCACACATCAACTGACATGAAATATTTATATAATGGACCCTTGACAAGAAGGTTTTGATTTCGCATGAAGGAAATACAATAATTGAGTTAGAAAAAAATATGGATTTTTTAAAAAGAACACAGATTGGCTTCCTCTAAGGTAACATTCTATTAATTTGACTCTCAGGAGGACTAAGGTATATTTTACAATTTGCCAAACATTTGTCACTGTATAGTGACTAAAATTTTGATTTTTTTTCCTGTACAATCAAAACAATAGAATATCTTTTTTTTAAAAGATTTTTTATTTATTTATCTGAGAGAGAGAATGGGAGACAGAGAGCATGAGAGGGAGGAGGGTCAGAGGGAGAAGCAGACTCCCCGCCGAGCAGGGAGCCCAATGTGGGACTCGATCCCTGGACTCCAGGATCATGACCTGAGCCGAAGGCAGTCGCTTAACCAACTGAGCCACCCAGACGCCCCTAGAATATCTTTCTTTAGACTGAAATCAATACCCCAAATCCTTCCAATCTTATTTTCTACAGTAAGTCTTGTCATCTGTCCTATGCTTGAGCTGACAATGGCTTTGGCCTTTCCCAACAAAATAGACATCATCATCTTGAATCATGAAGACATCTTAACTCTCCTAGGTAAATATCATAGTAAAATGATTCAAAAGAATGAATGCACTGCAGCAACTAAGGATAACTAAAACAAACTTTACACAGTTCCACATTTCTAGTAAGCAGAAAAATAAAGACAACACTTAACAAATGAAAGATGAAATAGAAGTGGGATGTTACCACCAACAGATTCAGAGCAACTCCTAAAAACTGCATATCATGTCTGAATGAAGGCAGAGATTTTTTTTTCATATATGGAGATTATGTGCATGCACACATGTGTGTATGTTGTCATAGTACAGGCAGTATCACGGAATCTCTGAGAGTTCTGCCATGGTTTATGCTGAAAAATTCTTGCTGAATTTTATGCTGAATTCTATGCTTAAAAAGGCAATGCCCCTGGGGCGCCTGGGTGGCTCAGTCGTTAAGCGTCTGCCTTCGGCTCAGGTCGTGATCCCAGGGTCCTGGGATCGAGCCCCGCGTCGGGCTCCCTGCTCCGCAGGAAGCCTGCTTCTCCCTCTCCCACTCCCCCTGCTTGTGTTCCCTCTCTCGCTGTGTCTCTCTCTGTCAAATAAATAAATAAAATCCTTAAAAAAAAAAAAGGCAATGCCCCTATGCTACTTTATAAGCAATATAACAATATGTTGAATAGTCATAGATGCAAGGATCTGACTGGGTTCAATTACCAAATTTACTATGAACTAACTGTGTCGCTAGGGGTATATTACTTCTCTATCCTTGTGCTTCAGTCTTGTCACCTATGAAATGAAATTATTTAGCCTTGAGACATAATATCACCTTCTTCCCACGTTTTCATGAAGATTTTTTTTGATGAAGCACTTAATGAATGAACTATGCACAGCATGGCACTGGTAATGATGCATCGCATTTGGTGCATAGTTACCAAAGGGAAAGGCCCCATCACGCTGACATTTTAAGTCACTATATTTGGGTTGAACCTCTTCTTGTCAACACAATATCTGTCATTGTTCCGTCCATCATCCATTGATTCCTTTCTCCATGATAGCAGGATCCTGGCTTTTAGTGGGGCACATTGTCACCTGGAGTAAACGACTACATGTCCCAATCTCCTTTGCTGCTGGGAGTGGCTACCCACCTATGTTCCAGACAATGAGAATCAACTAGAAGTGTGTGGGACTTTCAGGAAATTTTCTTGAAGGGGGTGTGTCAGCCCTTCTTTCTTCCATCCTGCCTCCTGGAATGTGGATGTGATAGCTGGAGCTAGGTGCCACGTGGACCACAGAGCCATATCCTGAGGATGGCAGAGTAGCTGGACAGGAGTCCAAAACCTGTGTAATTCTAGAGCTGCTTTACAAGCCCAGGACTTCTCACTTCCAGATCTTTTCATGGGGGTGATACATAAAGTTCTGGCTGATTTTAATCACAGGGTTTTTGTTTTGATTTGTTTCATTATTATTTTTGTTGTTGTTTTGTTTATTACGTGCAGTCAACCAAGCTCTTTAGATATGGTCAGAGACAACAAAACTGGCTGAAAACTACATTTCATTTGTCAATGTCTGTGCCAATCCATATGCAGGTGAGCAGAGAAAAACAGACTTGCAGAAGATGCTTGTCTGAGATTGTGACAGATTAAGAAAATATATCAACCAAGTAAAGAAATAAAGGCATATAATTTGGGGAGGATTATGAGAATCAATATATGGCTCTGAAGCATCACTAATATATTACAGTGTAAATAGTATACAGAAATTCTTAGGAGACTTCAGACAAAAGAAGTAGATAAAGTGAGAAGAAAGGACATCTGGAGACATGGTTAATGGCTCTGGAGCATGAGGAGAGGAAAAATTTATGCAATTCTTGGGGCTTGAGAAAGAGCCAAAGTATTTTGGCAGCTGAGCACTGAAAGTCAGTAATCTATAATAAGTGAGAGCCACTACACCAAAATTGTTCCTAGAATGAATCCACTCTGAATTTAATAAGGGAAACATTCCCATCCATACTGAGAATTATTAATTTAATGCAACCTTCTTTATTTTGTTTGTTTCACCAGTTATGGGTCAAGGCATGCACACTGATTTATGTTCTAAGAAATTGTTGGTTTTCTCTTTTGCAATAGCAAATGCAAATCTAATGCAATCAGCACTAAAAATCCCGTCAGTCTGGCTGACCTGGAATTGTCTGTTAGAAGCTGATTGATGGGTCTCATGTTGTGCTTTGTTTAATAGCCGGAGCATGCTAAAACACTTGCCTCCACATTGCGGCTGACCCATCTCTTCAATAGTTGATTTTTTAATAGATTTTTAATCGTACAACATATCTTGTATGTATATGCAGCTCCTTGCTATTTTCTCGTTGTATTCCAACCAATAAAGAACCTTCAGCATTCATCTGGTGCAGCCCCCTGGTTCGGGTAGAAGCCAAATTGAAAATGCTGGGTCTGGTGATTATCTATAAAGTTAGGAAAATCTCGTCTATTACAGACCTCATAACTAACTCAGTAGTCTAGTATGTTATTTTACCGCTAAGCTTGCTAGAAGTTCTTCTTTGTACAAAATTTATTTTTTTTTAAGATTTTATTTATTTATTTGACAGAGAAAGAGCAAGAGCAAGCACAAGCACAAGCAGGAGGAGCGGCCCACAGAGGGAGAGGGAGAAGCAGGCTCCCTGCTTGAGCCGAGAGCCTGACATGGGACTTCATCCCAGGACCCTGGGATCATGACCCAAGCCGAAGGCAGACGTTTAGCCAACTGAGCCACCCAGTCACCCTCTTCATAAAAATTTAAAAATATGTACTGTTTTAATGTACTCCTTTCCTCTTGTTTGGTCTTCTATGGACACAAAGAATAGCTGATCAGGGTCTTCATGAAAAGCTCTTCTTATTCTTGAAAACAAACCAGGTCATCCTTGATCTTCCTAAATCTAAACAGTTTCAATTCTTTTGACTTTTTTCATAGATCATTTGCATATTTGTGATTCTCTTCTCAGTATCTGTTCCAGTTTCTCCACATTCTTTTAAAGGTCTGATGCCTCAAACTGGACACATTGATCTGATAAACATCTGACTAATATGAAGTATGAAAGAAAGGTCATTTCCCATATATGACATAAACTTAAATATTTATAAAATATACAGGTATATATATATATACACACACATATATATGGATTTTTCATCTTTAGCACACACATGTGCACACACACATACACACACATGCCCACAAACACACAAACACACCATATGGTCAGTAATAGATAGCCAAATTTATTTTCTATATACTTCTCTTTAGATGGTAGTTCCTGACCCATATTTGTGTTGATGGGTTTAAGAATATAATTGAGACTTCATCCCTTTTAACCTCTATTCTGGTTTTGTATGTGCCACCTGGGTATATTGTAGTAAGAAGGTTGTGAGCAGTAGCTATGGTTTAGAAGTATTCAAACAAGTGTGGAAACTATTTCTAGGGAAAGATAAGGAATACATAATATAAAATTGGCCTCTGAGAAGGTTATGGTGAAGAGCTCCAAGATAATTGAACATTTACTATGTGCCAAGCACAGGGCTCACCTAAGTCTTGCAACAAGTGCAGGAGGTAGATACTTTACGTCATTTTATAGAGGAGAAAAATAAGTTACAAAGAAGTTAAGCAATTTCTTTGAACTAACCATGACTACACAGACAGGATTTTGACCCATGACTGTCTGACTCCTGGACTTGTGCTTTTAATCATTACATTAAAGTACCTATCAATATGGATATATCTAAAGAAAGGAGGTTTTGGGTAAAATTTCTCAAATTAGAGAAATTGAGAAAATCTAGACAATCTATAAGAACCAACAAGTAGTAGTTGCTTCATCATACAAGAGTTTCCCTGCAGTGTTCACCTTTAGCTTGAAATAGTTTTAGTATTAATTCTAGAAGGATGGTGTTCAGAGGCCACTTGGTTATTGTTTAATTGGGAACAGTAACTGGTTTTTTAACATGAGAGTTGAAGTGTTTTTGTAATTAATGTGGATGTGGACTTAGAACTAGCCTAGAACCTAGAGCCAGGCAGAGTGGAGAATCAGTGCTATATAATAACAATCACTATTTTTAAAAAGTAGACGAGTCTGCTTATACACATGCAAAACCTATTTGGGATTTTATTTTTCAAATGTTTCCCAGATGGTTTGGCAAAGGAAAAACGTATCTAGAGAAAGGACTGGAACAAGTGAGGCCAGATGTTAACATAAAGTTAGGGATGTCAGATTTACCAAATAAAAACACAGGATGCCCAGTTAAATTTGAATTTCAGATAGACAACAAATAATTTTTTAGTGTAAGCATGTCCCAAATATTGCATGTATACTCAGACTTAAAAACTATTCGTCATTTATCTGAAACTCAAGCTTAACTGGGAATCCTGTATTTTGTCTGGCAACTCTACAGTAGTTGAATCCAGACAGGGGTATATGAGTGTTCATTGTTCTTCATTCAACTTTTTTATTAGTTGGAAAAACTTTTAAATAAAAATATTATAGGGATGCCTGGGTAGCTCAGTTGGTTGGGCGTCTGCCTTTGGCTCAGGTCATGATCTCAGGGTCCTGGAATCGAGTCCCTCGTCGGGGTCCTGCTCAGTGGGGAGCCTGTTTCTCTTTCTCCCTCTGCCACTCCCCCTGCTTGTGCTCTCTCTCTCAAATAAATAAATAAATAAAATCTTTAAAAAAATAAAAATATTATGTGCTTTCTATATATTTATGTATTTAGTCATACTGTCAGGCTTCTTCACATTAATGACTGTGCTCGCTTCGGCAGCACATACACATTAATGACAAATTCTGTTGTGTAGGAAAGGGAAAATGATTTACATTCTAAAACTGCATTTACTCCATGAAGATATTGAGGTAGGAGTGGGAGGGATGAAATTGGTAAGAGGGATTCAGCTATATAGCAAGCAGTCTGACTTGAAAGATTCTTTGTCCCCAGGGGCTCACGACAATCCTTTCCTGTCCAGAGACACCAGGACAGTTTGGGGGCACCGAAAAGGAAAATGCCTGAGAACTCCATCAGCACCAGATAAACCAAGCAGATCAAAAGAAGGTTCTAAAAATTAAACTGCCTTCAGAATCACAACACACAACTAAATCATGATCCATTTAAATTCTAAACCTAAACCTGCTAAAATAGAAGATTTAAATAGGATCAAGAGTTTCCTAACATAATAGACATCATGTCCAGGGCACAATAAAAAAAAAAAAATCACCCGTCACAGAAAGAACCAAGAAAATTACAGCTTGAATGAGAAAGTCAATGGATTGACACCAACCTCAACATGAATCATGTGTTGGAATAATGTGATAAGGCTTTAAAGCAGCCATAATAAAAATGCTGGAATAATCAAGTACAAATTCTCTTGAAACAAATGAAAAAACTGAAAATCCTGAGAAAGAGATCATGTCAATTCTCTTCAGGAATGTATTCTGTGAATTATTACACTGAATAGTATTATTCAGTGGATAATTTAGGATTTCTTCAAACCAAGGTCTTTGAAGTAAATGTAGTAACAGTACATATAGCCAAAGTAATGTAATGTAGGATGCTTAATTAAGCACAACGAATGTCAAGTATAAAAGAAATGATGTTTGGGGCGCCTGGGTGGCTCAGTTGGTTAAGCGACTGCCTTCGGCTCAGGTCATGATCCTGGAGTCCCGGGATCGAGTCCCGCATCGGGCTCCCTGCTCGGCAGGGAGCCTGCTTCTCCCTCTGACCCTTCCCCCTCTCATGTGCTCTCTGTCTCTCTCATTCTCTCTGTCTCAAATAAATAAATAAAATCTTTAAAAAAAAAAAAAAGAAATGATGTTTGGAAGTCAAGCAAGGCATACAAGTTGTCTGTGCTTGTTTGGAATTCCTACTTTTAGAATAGTAGTGTTAGAAACAAAAGAATGACTTTAAAGTTATACTAATTAAGCAACTCAATTCCTATTTGCCTTAAGACCATTGCTAAGAATTTAGAAAAAAGATCAAACGTCAGAAGTCTCTAACAAACTGAAGAAGCTAGGCTTTCCAACTGTTGCTCTACAATTGGAATTCCCCAAGTTATTTTTTGAAGTCTTATGCCAAGTAGAAGTGAAATGTTACAATGTCAACATAGATGCAGTCTCTACATCCCCATCTGCTAAGAAGACATGTGCTAAGACAGCTGAAGTGAACCACAATTAGCCAACAGAAGTGTTTGTAACCACAGATGTGATTAAAACATTTCCACTTTGGAAATTTTCCTAGCCCTAATAAATATTATAATAGCCATAATTCTAGCAGTAGTTTATTGTGCACTTACTATATACCAGACATTGTGTTAAGTATTTATTTGCATTATTTCATTTAATGCATAAAGAAACTCTCATGGTAAATAGTATCCCCCTTTTACATGAGGCCACACAGTTTGCTTATGAAACCCCATTTGCTTAATTTAATTCCTTATATATTAAATCCAAATCTCTGATCACTCTATAGCTGTATCCCTTCAGCTGAACATGATCCCACTTTAAAATCATGGCAGCGGACCTTAAGGGATCACTTGATTCTGCTAGCATTCACACTACATTTCCCTAGGTCACTAACATTTCCATTTGAAGGCAACCAGCTACAACTTCTTAAACTTCCAATCCCTCCCTCCTATCCTCACTCTTAGCTGGCCACTTTGCTCCCTACTTTACTAAAAACATACAATCAGAAGAGCAATTCTGAATCTGCACACTTTGCCATCCCACCTGTTACTACAGATGAACTGTGTGCTCTGTGTTTCAGTTTCAGGCTATCCCTGTGCTCTGTATTCCTATCTTAAATAATCCCTCTCCTTGTTCCTTAGACCCCACCCTCTCCTATTCAAGGGCATCCTCCAGCAATTCTCCCATTTTGCCTGCATTATTATTTTTTTTCCTTTCTACTGAATCATTCTTATCAGCATATGCAAGTATACTATTATTCTCCCATCTGAATAAAACAAAATAAATAAACACAAAGGCAAAATCTCTTTCATCCCTAGCCACTGACCATGTATTATTGTGTTTAGAGCAAAATTCAAGATTTGTCCATACTTGCTTTCTCCATTTCTTCTCATTCTCTTTAAAACACGCTCAATCCTTCCCCACTGAAAATGTTCTTGCCTAGATCAATGATGACCTCCACTTTGCTAAATTCAGTGGCCAATTCTTAATCCTGTTTGTACCTGGCCTCCAGCAGCATTTAACCCAGTGGATCACTTCCTCTCCTTGACATGTATTCCTCAGTTGGCTTCCAAAACACACCGTGGGTTTTCTTCCTACCTCTCTTGCTGCTTCCCCACAGTCTCCTTTGCTGGTTCCCTCTCATGTGTCCAGCCTCCTAACATTATCATATCCAAGGCCCAGGTCTCAGTCCTCTTCTATTCTCAATCTTTCCTCACTCCCTCAATGATCTCAAGTCTCTTGGTTCTAAATATCTTCTTTCAGGGCACCTGGGTGGCTCAGTCGTTAAGCGTCTGCCTTCGGCTCAGGTCATGATCCCAGGGTCCTGGGATAGAGCCCCACATCGGGCTCCCTGCTCAGCGGGAAGCCTGCTTCTCCCTTTCCCACTCCCCCGCTTGTGTTCCCTCTCTCGCTGTCTCTTTCTCTGTCAAATAAATAAATAAAATCTTTTTAAAAATAAAAATAAAATAAATATTTTCTTTCTGCTAATGACTCCCAAATTCTTATCTCTAGGCTACGCCACTCTCCTGAATTCCAGACTCAAATATTCAACTGCCTACTCTCACTTCCCCTTTGATATCTCAGAAGTAGTATGTCCAAAGCCAAATTTCTTACCTTCTTCCCATATCAGTCATAGTTCTGGCAAGAAACAGATGGCACACTTAATTAAGGCAATTTGAGGATAGTTTCATAAAGGAACTATTTACAGGGTGTAGGAAAACAACAAAATATACTGCAATACCCCAGTGCCAATAAAGGTGGCTATTGTCCCACCAACTCTGAAGGGCAAAGGAGTAAAGGGATAAAGTAGTTGTTACTATGGGAGAGAGAGGAAACAGAAAGAGGTGTGAAGAAGGTCAATTGACAGAAGCTGTGACCCTTGGTGGAAGAGTGTAACCAGTTAAAAACAACTCCTCCTTCCTTCAAATCTCTCTCAGTATTCCTCATTGCCTAAACAAAGCTGGAAAGATAGAAAGAGATAAGCTGGTGTATTCTGTAGAGGTTGGCCTCCTGGGGCACAGAACAGAATGAAGATGGATAGTCAGTGGGTCTAGAGGGGCAAATAAAAAATATCCTGCCCACTCCCAAAACAATTCCACCTAGAGTCTTCCCCCTATCAATTGATGGAAAAGCTATCCTGCTTGTTCTAGGCAAAAACAAGGTGTCATCTTCGACTCTCATATCTAAACTATCAGGAAATCTCTTTGGCCCTGGCATCCAAATATATCCAGACTCTGACCATGTCTCACCACCTCCACCAGTACCATCTTCATTGAACCACCATCATCTCTTGCCATTCACAGCTAACAGGTCTCTCTACTTCCATCCTTGACCCTGTACATGAAATTGTAAGCATAATAAGTAGAGTAAGCTCATGTCTTTCTAGAAATTTATCCATTTCATCTAAGTTTTCTAATTCATTGGCATATAATTGTTCATAGTCTTCCTGTATAATCTATTTTATTTCTTTAAGTTTGGTAGTAATGTCCCCTTTGTCATTTCTATTCTAGTAATTTTAGTCTTCTCTATTTTTTTTTCTTGGTCACTTAGCTAAAGGTTTCTTAATTTTACTAATCTTTTTTAAAAAATCGGTTTTTGTTTTTATAGGATTTTCTCTATTATTTTTCCATTCTTTATTTCATTAATTTCCCCTCTAATCTTCATTATTTCTTTTCTTCTGCTTGCTTTAGGTTCAGTTTGATCTTCTTTTTCCAGTGCATTCTGTGAAAGTTTAGGTTATTGATTTGAAATTTCACCTTTTTTGATATAGGCATTTACAGCTATAAATTTTCCTCTAAACATCATTTTAGCTGCATCCAACAAGTTTTGGTATGTCATGTCTTCACTTACATTCATCCCAAAGTATTTTATAATTTCCTTTGGAATTTCTTCTTTTAATCATTAGTTACTTAGGAATATGTTGTTTAATTTAAACATATTTGAGGGTTTTGTAATTTTTTTCCTGTTATTGATTTCTAACTTTATTCCATTGTGCTCAGAGAACATATTTTATGTTCTTTTATGATTTTTACCCTTTACAATTTATTAAGGTTTATTTATTAAGGCCTAGTATGTGGTCTATCCTGGAAAATGTTCCATGTACACTTGAGAAGAATGTATTTTCTGCTGTTGTGTGAAGTGTTCTACTGATGTTTGCTAGGTATTATTGGTTTATAGTTTTGTTCAAGTCTTTCATTTCCTTGTTGATCTTCTGCCTAGTTGTTCAACCCATTATTGAAAGTGGGCTACTGAAGTTTCCAACTATTATTGTTGAATTGTCTATTTCAGTTTTTGCCTCATGTATTTTAGTGCTCTGTTGTTAAGTGCATATATGTTTATAATTATTATATATTCCTGATACATTGACTCTTATTACGGAATGTTTCTCTTTTATCTCTAATAATATGTTTTGTTTTGAGGTTTATTTTTGTCTGACACTCCAGATTTCTTGTGATTGCTATTTGCACAATGTATCTTTTTTCCATTCTTTTACCTTCAATCTATTGAACTTTGAATCTAAAATGCATCTCCTATAGGCAAAATATAGTTAAATTTTGTTTTTTTTATACAACACGACAATCTCTGATAGGATTTTTGATATACCTATTTAGTCCATTTTCTTTTAACGTAATTGCTAATATAGTTGGATTTACATCTGTTTAACTTTTTGTCTTCTATTTATCTCATGTCTTTTGTTGTTGCTGTTACTTTATTTCCCCTGCACTGATTTCTTTGTGTTTAGTGAATATTTTCTAGTGTAGCATTTTAATTTCTCCAATGATTTTTTTCACTATATTATTTTTTGAGTTATTTCCTTAGTGGTTGCTCTAGGGCTTACCTTATCTTATTAAGAACAGTTCCAGTTTTACACTAATTTAATTCCAGTGAGTTATAGAAATATTACTTCTATTTAGTCCTATTCCCTTCCCCCATTTTTGTGGTATTGTTGCTGTAAGTATTGCATCTATAAATTTTAGAAACCCATAACTACATTATTATAATTATTACTTTATGTAATTTTATGTCTTTTAAAGAAGCTGAGAGGAAAAAAGAATAGCAAGTATATACTCACAGCTTTCATTATCTTAACCTTATTTATCATTTTCACTTTTTTTCATTTTTTTCCTGTAAACTTAATTTACCATATGGAGTCATTTTCTAAGCCTGATACACCTATCCATCTCCTTTATACTATTATTGGCAATTATATTACATTTTTATATGTTATAGGCCCCCAAATAAATTATACACATATACTTTTATACAATTACTTTTTAAATCATTTAAGAAAAGAGAGAAGAAATATGCATTTATAGTGTCTATACAGTCATTTATAATTATACAACTATTTTTATTAGTGCTTTTTCTCATGTGTATTTTTTAATTTAAATTCATTAGCCAATTTACAGTACATCATTAGTTTCAGATGTAGTGTTCAATAATTTGTCAGTTTTGTGTAACACCCAGTGCTCATCACATCACATGCCCTCCTTAATGCCTATCACCCAATTACCCCATCACCCCACCCACCTCCCCTCCAGCAACCCTCAGTTTATTTCCTATAGTTAAGAGTCTCTCATGGTTTTTCTCCCTCTCTGTTAACTTCCCATTCTGTTTTCCCTCCCTTCCTCTATGGTCTTTGGCCCTGCTTCTTATATTCCACATATGAGTGAAACTATATTTTCATGTGTATTTTAATTACCATCTGGGAGGTCACTTGTTTTCAACCTAAAGAACTTCCTTTAGTATTTCAAGGAAAGTCTGCTAGCAGAAAATTTGCTTAGATTTTGTTTATCTGGGAATGTCTATTTCACCCCCACTTAAAAAAAAGTAGCTTGGGCACCTGGGTGGCTCTGTTGGTTGAGCGTCTGCCTTCAGCTCAAGTCACGATCTCAGAGTCGAGCCCACATCATGCTCCCTGCTCAGCGGGGAGCCTGCTTCTCCTTCTCCCTCTGCCCTTCCCCCAGCTCATGCTCTCTCTCTCTCTCTCAAATAAATAAATAAATAAATATTTACAAAAAAAATAGCTTTGCTGGATACAGGATTCCTAATTGACCATTTTTTTCACTGAGCACTTCAAGCATATCACCCCACTGCCTTCTGGCCTCCTTTGTTCTAGGTCAGCTGTTTATCTTATTGCAGTTCCCTTGTAAATGAGAAGTCATTTTTCTCCTGCTGCTTTCAAGATTTTGTCTTTGTCTTTGTCTTTCAGTATTTTTACTATGACATGTCTATTTTTATATTTCTTTGTATTTATCCTACTTGGAGTTCATTGAGATTCCTGAGTGTATAAATTACATTTTACAATAAATTTCATTAGTTTTCAGCCATTATTTCTTCAAATATTTCCCTTCTCCTTTTTCTCTCTCCTCTCCTTCTGGTATTCCCATTACATCCATGCTGGTGCACTTAATGGTGTCCCATATTTCTCTGAGGTCCACTGTTATTCTGGGATGACAGTGGTTTTGGCAAGGTTCTCCTTGTCTCTTTCCCTGACCACACCCAGTTGTCAAGCCCCAGTAATTGTAGGCTGATTGCTGATTTTCAAGTGTTTTGTGGCATAAATCACTTCATAGACTAATCCAATCAAAGTTTGGCACCTTTGAAAAGTCAGCTCCCAAAGTCAGTATGTGATATTTGTTCTGAGCCCAGGAGGGCTTTCCCAGCTGTCTCTTTTCCATATCTCTGGAAAACTAGCTGACCTACATATAGCTTAGCCTTTATCACCAAAGAATCTATCAGTCTCCTCCTACTTGGAGGAATTTCACAACTTCCACTGTTTTTGAATGACCTTAGGTTTGAACTTCTCTACACTGTTGCAAATGAAGTCAATCCTTTGGGGAGTGATTTTGAGTTCTCTGTTTTATGGCCTGCTTTTTCTCCTAGGTAAAATCTCTGAGCCATGGCACTGATGTTGGGGGGTGGGGAGGCAATGATGCATGCCTGAGTGACTCCCCACTTTAGGAGCTGAGCATTCAGTGGATGAGGGGACAACAGTCCCACATCTGCTCAGCTTGACTCTCTCAGCATGAAACTTCTACCCCACAAGACAATGAAAGAGTGATCAGAGTCCCCGTATTCTCAATGAAGCCATGCTCTAAGTATAGCCTCCATCCCATGAGTGGGGACTGGGCAGGAAAAGGAGCTGCCATTCTCAGCCATATTCACCTGGAACTTAGCCTCAGCAACAGGTAACTGGAAGCAGATGAGAAATGCTTAGGTATTGTTCCTCCTGAAAAGAAAGCCCTCCAACTAGGAGCTGACCAGAAAGTGAGCCTTGTGTTCATGACAGTATCATTCTGAAGTTTCCATCTCACTGAGGTGGGAGGGATTTGTGAAGTTGTGGGTCTTGGTTCAAATATCACAGACACTTGCAGTTCTCACCAAGTTTTGGTAGAGTTTAAATAAATGTGTCTTTATTTGCCATATGTTCTTTGGGCCATTTCCAGAGACCTTAAATGGTTGATTTAAAAAAAGATTTTTCACTAGTTTCCACGGAGAGTGGAAACTACATCACACTGTAATGCCAGAAGTGGAACTCTCTTTCAACTTAAGCCCTTAAAACATAAGTCAGATCATACCACTCCTCTGCTAGGAAGCTTCCAATCTCTCCCTCTCCCATAGAAGAAAAACTGAAGTCCCTATAATAGCCCATAGGACCCTGTGACCTGCTTTCCTCTCCCAACCTCTTTGACCTCATTTTGTACTTTTCTCCCCCTTGTTTTCCTTATTCCAGCTACTCTGGCCTCCTGGTATTCTCAAACACATCAGCAAACTTCTGCTACCAGGCTTTGCACTTGTGTTGTTCTCTCTGCCCAGAGTGTTCTTTCCCTAGATATCCGCAAAGCTAACCCCCTCATCTCCTTCAAGCAATTATTTAAATATAACCTTCTCAGTGAAATCTACCCTGACCATCTATCACTCCTGACCCTCCCAGCATTCCCAATCCCCCATCCTAAAAATTATATAGCATGTTTTTAACATGTTATACAATTTGGTAATAAATTAAAGTTTAGTGTATAGCTTTTGTTGTCAGTCTCCTTCAGTAGCATTTAATAAGCTTCAGGAGGGCAAGGATTTTGTGTTCACTGGCTGATCATCTACAACAGTGCCTGTCACTAGCAAATGCTGAATTAATATTTGTTGAGTGAGTATTGATTTGAAGAAATGGTGGACTTGGGATTTGATGAAGAGATCCTGCTTTTAATCACAAACCTATGTTGAGACCACTTCCAGACATCGGTCCTGCTTAAATAAAATTCATGGGCTCAAAGAATATTTTACAAATATTTATAAGGCTAATGAGTTCTTTAGTGTTCATTTTTAAAGTGCTGGGAGAGCTTCAGATTACTGAAGTCATTGGCAGGCATCTTTGTAGAAACACAAACCATAAAATTTAGAAAGCAAAAAGGAGAGAAACTTGAGGTCAGATTTTATAATCATCTATCAGAATTAAGTCTATACAGCCATGGAAAATCAGATTTTAATCTATTTCAATTTTTAATTGGTATTTGAATTTGTTTCTGCAGAATTTCTTCAGTGATAAACTTGGATTTCATATAATTAATGAGGGTTTGTTAGGACAGTTTTTGTGAAACCTAACCATTTATTAGTTTAAAACTTTATGGCAGGTATCATCATCGGAAAGTGTAAACCGAGGTCCAGTACCCTCCTTTGAAATGTATTACTCTAGATCTGGGAATAGAAAGGATGGTTGGCATTTGCTCTGTACAGCCGGGTCTTACTCTGGATGTTTAAAATAAAATTCATGAGCTGAAATAATATTTTATAAATATTTGTTAGTATAATGAGTTCTTGTAGCAAAATGAGGTATAATTTTCCAGGTCATCTTTTTTCTTTTTTAAGATGAATATATAATCTGCCCTCAAGTTCTCTCCTTCTTGTTTTCCAAATATTGTGGTTTGTGTCTCTGCAATGACTTCAGTTACCTGAAGTTCTCTAAGCTCTTTAAAGATGAACATGAAAGAACTCATGTTGCAAATACCAATCTGCCTTCTTCCTTCTTGTTCACACATAGTTTAGATATCTGTCTAAAGCCACTCTCCCCAAATTTCTCTACATGATTTTCCCTAAAGCCTAGACCATTGTGAACCTCTTCCTGGGGAATTCTACCTTCTTAGTGATCCATGCAAATTATGATAGCTGCTCTTCACTAAAGAACATTTTTAAAAATCAGGAATGGCAAAACACACAGACATGGAAATAACTATCATGAAGAAAGAGGATTTTTATATTCATAGGTCCTTAAAAACAGGAGGCACGGCACACAGGGGAAGCATCAAGGTCAGTCAGGAGGCAGAAGGGTGAGGGGAAAGTATGAGTCCAAACCTTTGTTGTCATTTTCACAGGAAGAATGGGCCAGGAAGAAATCACCTGGTCTTGGGTGATTTAGGGCAAGGGGATAGTGTCCTAGACTGCAGAAGCCTGATAAAAGGAAATACTGAGGATATGAACTCAGGATTGTTTGGTTTGCATATCAAGAGCATCTGCTGGGCGCCTGGGTGGCTCAGTTGGTTAAGCGACTGTCTTCGGCTCAGGTCATGATCCTGGAGTCCCTGGAATGAGTCCCGCATCGGGCTCCCTGCTCGGCAGGGAGTCTGCTTCTCCCTCTGACCCTGCCCCCTCTCATGTGCTCTCTCTTTCATTCTCTCTCTCTCAAATAAATAAAATCTTTACAAAAAAAAAGAGCATCTGCTGTCTCCAGGAATTAGTTCACCCTAGGAGGGGCAGTATCTCCAGGATTTGCAAGGTCCCAAGATGTCAAAACATCATAAAACACAGAAAATAAAAAGCATGAATATTATAATCACCTCCTCAAAGAGGCTTTCCCTGATCAACCAAACTGAAGTGATTACCAGTCACATTCTATCCATCATTCTATTTTAATTCTCCCAAAATATTGTGATTTTTTTCTATTTCTCTAGTAGTCTGTTTATTCTCTCTACCATTAGAAGAAGAATATTTTTCATCTTATATACTTGTTTCTCTTCAGTATTGAAAACAGAGATACATGTAAAATATTCATTAAATATTTGTTGAATTAAATGTATGCTTTCCTTTCTTCTTAGCTTTCCCATTTTCTTCCACTTCCTTTTCATCGTAGGTGTTATGAGAATCAGCACAAATTTAACACCATGATCATGGACTTTATTTCTAGAACCTTCAGAACATTGTTCCTGGAGAGCCACAAAGGTCAATGGTGTAAGGGCACACAGAGAGAAATGAGACAGAAGGTTCCCTGCACACAGAAGGTAAAGACTGATAAGCCTATTGATGGCAAAGGCATAGAAGGGATGGTAACAAAAGTAAAGTGGGCAGTCGTGTCACTTGAAAATTTTTATTTTATTTAAATTTAACTTCATCCATTCATTTTTATTCAAAAACTCCTTATTGGTTATCTTCCTCATGCCAGGAAACAAAATATTCTCTAATTTTTTTCAGAAAGAAACATCATTAAGCTGCTTCTCTATACATTCTGTGCTGGGCAAAGTATACTGTTTAGGTCTCACATTAAAAGAAAGAAGTAGAAAACTAAAGACAGTCCCAGAAGGCACAGAATGCATTCAAATACACTTAGACAACTGCATATGTCAAAAAACATATTTAACAAATGGACTCAATATTCAAAAATTGAGGCTTTGAGTTTTCCTTCCTACCACATAATATATTCAATATATATTTGATGAACAAATGAATTATAGAGGAAAAGGAACAAAGATCTGACCAAAACAAAATCCTTGTGGAGCTAAATACCTTTTACTAAATCAGGGTTAATGAATATTAGGATTAATGCTGCAAAAAACAGAGTGGTTCAGTTTCTCTTAAGTATTTTCAGTGGTAAAGAAGCTGATGATTAAGAAAATCATAGAACTTGATTCCAACATATTCATAGTTAATTTTAGAATACAAATTACATAAATCATAGTCTTTACATTCAGCAACTATATAAATAGGTCTAAATTCCCTGGGGAGTAAGGTAAGTGTTGTTGTTATGTCTAGGCGTGTGTGTGTGTGTGTGTGTGTGTGTGATTGTGCATGAGTGTTTATGATTGGCTGCATAACAGATGTTGAGAAAAATGATGCCCAGAAAAAGAGAACTGAATAATAGTTGTATAAACATTAGTAATACAAAGAAAGTAAAGAGAGACAAAAAGAGAAGCCCCAGCTTATAAACACAGCCAGTCTAGATGAATGGCCTCAAAGGGACTCACTCGAGTCAAGATGCACAGATCTGCTTCTAATAGGCCCCGTGGATACTGAGGGAAGGCCTCTGATGTATGAGCTGGTGCATCTTTATTTGCATATTAAATACATAAATAACCAGCCATGCAGGGAAGAGATAGGGGACAAATAGGAACACGACATTGAAAGGGCATATTCATCTAGTTAAAAACTTATTGGAACAAAACCAGACTCTAGTGCACACCGACAGACTCATCTTTTTGTAGCAGGGCCTGAATCCAAAACAAGAGCAATGTAACAGTCCTCACCTGACCAACACAGCATATGGGGCTGGAATACAACTTGCAGATCATTTGTGTGACTCTCCGTTACTCACAGAGAATTAAACTAAGGCAGGCTAGACTGACTCCGATAATATTAACAAGTGTAAATTATGAACCATGCTATGGCATATAAAGGATGAATGAGACATGGTACTATTAAAGGGCTTTGCCATTTATAGGGGAAGGGGTACAGATGAATAGTGAAATTCTATATAACGTGATGAGTAGAAAGATCCAGGGTGGTACAGAATGCTGTGGAAGCCCAAAGGAGGTGTAGCAAAGATGTAGACTATATGGGAAGGAGGTTCTCTAGTATTCGGCTGCAGGTAGTATAAATTCAATCTAAAACAGCTTAATTTTCTCTGCCCACCCCTGATGATGGGGAAGATTCACTCTATGCATTTATCAGTTCACCCTAAACTTTGCTTCTCAGAAACCCCATGGAAAGCCACCCTTAAAAATTTCTCAAGATTCCATGCAGCTTCTGCCATGGGGCAGCATGACATTTTCCCCCCATCCAGATTTCTAGGGCACTGCCTCCAGTTCCTCTTGAAACAAGAGACTAGAGTCAGCATTTCTTTCAGGTAGGTAAGTGAGAGGTTTTCTTCTCTGTTTATAAAAAATAAAACAGGGTCATGATTTTATAACAACTTATTCACTCAAAGTTCAACAAACATTAACAGCCAAATCCTGTGGGAGTTTAAAGGTGTTCTGATCACCAATTCTGGTGTGTGTTAGTGGGAGGTTTCTCCACACCAACAAGCAATTCTTGGACACCAGCTGGGTGTCTACAGTTCAGAGGACACTATCAATTGGAGATAGCATCAGATTCCACAGGTTTAGTGGCTCACTCCTACAAGACTGCCCTCCACCCTGCCCTGCACTTCAGATGTCAACTGCAAACCCAGATTATCATCTGGGCTTCTAACTAATCAGCTATAGATTACGGGTCCCAAAGACCCCCTCCTCAAGTTCAATTAATTTGCTAGAGTGGCTCACAGAATTCAGGGAAACATTTTACTTACTAGGTTACTGGTTTATTATAAAAGGATATAATTTGGGAATAGTCAGATGGAAGAGAGGTATAGGGCAATGATGTTGGAAGGGGTACAGAGTTTGCATGCCCTGAGTGTGCCACTCTCCCCCTATGGCCACACATTCATCAACCCAGAAGCTCTCTGAACCCTATCTTCTTGGGTTTTTATGGAGGTTTCATTCTTTAGTCCTGATTACACTGGAGTTTCTTGAGCAATGAGAGCAGTAAGGTATCTTTTGTTAGGTCAATGAGTGACTTCAGCGAGCACCTAAGGATGGTTGCCAGAGAAGCCAATCATGTGATTAAAGGGTTGGAACTTTCAGTCCCACCTTCCTGACTTCTGGGAGAAGGGGGAAGGGCTGGAAATTGAGTTCAATCACCAGTGGCAAGTGATTTAATCAGTTATTATTATTGTTATTATTAAGTTTGAAAGAAAAAATTAGCAATTAAACCAAATTTTAGATACTGATAAGTATTGTAAAGGAAATAAAACAGGATTATGAGAGAAAGTGATTGGGAAAGTTACTTTACATTGGGTTATTAGGAAGGCCTCTCAGAGATGTGCCATTTAAGCTGAGCCAAGCAGATCAGGGGAACAGCATTCCAGGCAGAAGGAACTGCAGTACAAAGGCCATAAGGCAGGATCATGCTTGAAATACTACAAAAGAGAAGGCAGGCAGTGTAGTTAACCAAGGGGAAGAGTAAAAGGCAATGAAGTCAAAGAGGTAGGCAGAGGCCAGATCGCAAAGTCTGATAAGGACTAGAAATAGGTTCTTGTTTCTCTCAGTGAATGGATTTTAGACAGAGCACATGGCCTCACAAGGCATGGGTAGGTACTAGACAAGGGAGGTTAAATGCACTTGGTTTTCCCAATCCTCAGTGGAGGAGAAAAGGGATATTTCGTAGGCAAGAAAAGGAGTCAGAGGGTAAAGCTTCTCACCACTCCAGGTAGGGTACAAGCAGAGAATTGGAAAATGAATTGCTTTGAGGGCTGCAGATTCTCCAAGAGACTGGGCTTTCCTTGTCTGATAGAGGAAGGATCCACAGTTTACCAGTGGGTCCACATGTAATAGCAAAAGTGTGGCCTAGATAGTAGCCTGTTGACTCAGGCTGTGCTGGAGAGATGACTGAATCCCTCTATGAAGAAGGCAGGGCTCAGGGGCAGAGCTGAGTACATACATAAACGTAACTCACTGCTTCTTTTAAACACAGCTAAAACCAGTCAAACTATTTTCAAACTTCAGTATTATAATCAAAATGCCTCAGGCTTTGTGTTTAAGGTTCATGGACATTAATTAATTTAGGAGGTGAGCTCCCTATACCCTAAAAAAGTTTTATTACCATGTAGTATTTATAATATTTACTTAGGGTAAGGATGCTCCAGATCCCATGAGCAGGGTAATCATATAATTTATCAAATAGGTCAGGACACTTCTGAGAACAAAAGGAGGTGTTTTTTGGGGTTTTGTTGTTGTTGTTATTGTTGTTTGTTTTTTTAAAGATTTATTTTAGAAAGAGAGATGGAGGGGGGAGAAGCAGAAGGAGAGGGAGAGAGAGAGAATCTCAAGCAGACTCCTCATTGAGCAAAGAGTCCAACTGGGGAGGGGCCGCTGGCAATCTCAAAACCCTGAGATCATGACCTGAGACAAAATCAAGTGTCAGATACTCAACTGACTGAGGCACCCAGGTGCCCCAGAGGTGTTATAAATAATAATCTTAGAACAACAGTATAAACTAAGACTGTCTTGGGGGAAGGACTTGAGATTTTATTTAAATGAGGTGGGAAGTCATTAGTGGGTTTAATCAGCGGAATTACATTGTCTGATTTATATTTTCAAAAGATCTCTCTGACTTCTGTGTGGAGACTGGATTGTAGAGGCACAAAGAGAAATAGGGACATTTTAGAAGGGTTTTGCAATGGTCTAGGCAAGAGATGACAGAGGTCTGAACAAAGGTGGGGCAGGTAAGACTGACAGAATAAGTATAATAAATAGTTTTGAGGTAGAGCTCATAGAACTTACCAATGGATTAAAGTCTGGGGATGAAGGAGGCTGGAGTCCAGTAGCATGAGTTAGTGAACAGATGAAGTTGACATTTACTGAGATGACAGTTTTCTTTATGTGTCAGCAAAAATGTGTGTCGTATCTTTAGCTTGATCAGGTGCAAGTAAATAGCAATAACAACAACAATAACTAACCTCTTTTGATTGCTTATGTCAGAACCTAAGCACTTTACATGTATTGATTTAATCCTCATAAAAACCTATGAGGTAGATATGATCATTCTCAACATTTTACAAATGAATGAGCAATAGCACAGAGAGATTAAGTAACTTAAGTCACACAGCCAGTACATCACAGAGCCAGGGTTGGATTTTATTGATCTGGGAGCTCTGATTCCAGATTCTGCCTTTTAACCCCATGCCATACTGCCTGTTTGTTTGACCCCATGATTCCTAATTTAATCATTGGCCTCCTTTGTGGCATGCTGTTGGAAACAAGGGTCTCAAGTGATAGAGTATGAGTTGGCTCACCTCCAAAATATTCACTGAGATTGGAACACAGGCCCCCCTTCCCCGAAGATGTTCAGAAAGAAAGCCACTGAAATCAGAGGGTCATGCACTCATCCTAAATGGGACTGTGATTCCACAGAGTAAGCAAACATTAATCCTGTGTCTGTTTTAATTTATGAACTAGGAGGAGGCATGTTATCTTCCTCTGCCTCATTTTAGTCATTTGAAGTAATGGGAAGTACTTTGCATTAATTATCTAGGAGGCAGCCCTGCATATACCACAATTTAAAAGGCTGTTCTGGAGTCAGATTCCTGGGTTCAGATGCTAGCTCACCACTTGTTAACCAGTGGTTAACTATTACTTAACCCCCTTCTGTCTGTTTCCCCATCAGTAAAGTGAGAATAATAACACTATGTCAGAGACTGCCTACTGTTTCAACAAATCCGTTTCCTTCAGGCTAAAGAGCTAGACTAGTTCCCAAAGTCTCTCATGGTCTGGTGTAGCCAGATGATGCTGGCTGTTTGGAAAAGGGAGGAGTGATGGATGCCACCTTCAGATCTGGCCCATATAAATCTTCTAAGTTATACTCTAGGCTCTTCCTTTCCTGACTGCTGGGTGAATACAAAGGATTTAGCAGAGGACTCTGATCCCCCCAGGGGACAGCAGAGCCAGACTAGAAGATGTCTGAGTTTCTGAATGACCCTGTGGAAGACCTCCTGCTAGGTAAGACTATTCACTTACTCTTACCAGCGCAAGCCTTTATTGTGTGCAACCAGTGAGAGTTGGGGGTTTATTAGAGCAACTTGAATTACTTATCCAAACCAGTTTATATACCTACCTCAAAGGATTACTTCAAGCACTAATGTATCTATAAAGTACTGGTGTAAATGTGCTCTTAGAACATAGGAGAAAAAGAGTCTCTTTTTCCAAATTCTTTGTTACAGCAAGAGGATAATGTAGACCTCATCTGAAATTGAAATTATGATTCTCCATGTAAGGCATCTTATTGTGATTGACAACACACTCTATTTATACACAAAAATAGGTATAAGTAGATGATATAAAATGAGCAAAATAGCAAGGAGGTGAGCAAATGTGACCTAGGAAAATTCAAAAGACTGTGCTCTGAATGTTTCTTTCATCCTTCCCAGAGTTCCCATGACATTAGTGTGCTGTAGGATCTGTGTAGCTCAGTCTCCCCAACATGCCTGCACAGGCAGGATAAAAACTTAAACCAATGGACTTATTACAACCCATTGTCTTTCTTTGGGGTAGAGGTAGACTTACCAGTAGTGACTCCTATAGCAAGTGGGCAGAAGAAAAGATTTTAAAGAAAATTGATATATAGAATCAGAGATGTATGTTTAGAAATGGAAGTCATTCTTGAGGGATGCTTAGATTTTCCTTTGAAAATCTTTTATTATTGCTGTAAAGTCAAAGTCCCAGAGATACTTCAGAGATTCAAAAGAACATTCATCAAGGGATCAATTACAGTTCTACCCAACTGGAATATTTTGAACAAAATGAAGACTTAAGCAACTTGATAGCTCACTTGTATATTTACTTGCTTCTACCCATCCTGCCAAGTTTTCTTTAGACTCTTATTGGTAAATATATCTTTGAAACGATGTTAATTTTTTCCAGTTCACCTTCAGGCTCTTAAGATGTTGTGTTCCATCATCATTACTCACCATCTTATATCACTAATGTATCACAAATCTTATTTTATGATATAGCACTGTCAGCAGATACACTGCTTAGGTGACACAGAGAATACTTCATGGGTGTCTAAAGTGGTCTTGTAGATAAATAAGTCTATCAGTTCAAGGATATTCATATCCCCACAGAAACATCTCATCATTGGAAATTTTCCAATGCCCCAAAGTGTGGCTGAGATAGTAAGCACCCAAAGAAAAAGTCCATTATAAAATCTCATAACTATCATACAGATACAATCCTAAGGAAGCCATGGTCACTTGGCTCAGTCCCAGAGGGCTGTTAAGTTCAGAGATATGTAATCCAGACAGGATGTCCAACGTTTACATACATATTTCAACATCTTTAAAGAGGATACATTACATAAACAACAAAACTTATTAAAATCCTCTTTTCCTATTTTATTATGCCCAAGGCCCTGAAAACTGCTCACTTTCCTTCCCCAGAAGAATGGCTTATGCTTCCATATCATCCTATCATGCAGATTCCTTTCTTTACAAAGTTCATAATTTCTTCACAGAGCCCTCTAGCAAAAGATGTGCCTTGATACAGACCTCTAGACACTAGTTCTCTTCTGTGCTCTTCTTTTCTGTAAAAAATCCACCTGCTTTGCTTTTGGCCTTTCTATCCCATCCTCATTCCATCAATTTTGCATATAAAAGCCTAAAGAATTGCCTGGAATTGATGAAAATTTCCTCTATATTCAGGGAAAGATAGGAAACTGAGCAGGCCAAACCAGAACCTTCCTCATATGCTAATTACTTTGTCCTATCACACCTATTAAGTCTAAGACTAGTAAAACAATGTCCTCAAAGTGTACATGTTGCCTGTATAGGCTCATTTCCAAAGAGCCTTCCAATTCAAAAGCAATGCTTTGTAGAAAATAGAGACAGCCATTTGCCTCTGGTAAATGATTCAAGAAAGTCCAACATGATAGCACCATCTCTCAAAGGCTTCGCACAGCTGAGCTTTAGGTAACATAAAAAGTCCCCGTCTGTCGCCTAGTAAAAGAAGAATAGCTTTTTCTCCTACTGGGACTAAATTAAAAGATGCGGCTGTTCCGTCATATTTAGCAGCACTCCTATAATGCACAAAAGCTTCTGTGGCACTGATTAAAAGCAGAAAATATCATCTGGCTTGTAGAAAGAATCTGTAACTAAAACAAAAGTATTCTCACCCTTGACTAAACATTTACTGTCAACAATCTGTCTTCTGTATGTGCCCAGGAAAACAACACTTCCAAACACACACATATAAACACAAATGTTCTATTCACAATAAATCTGCTCTAAGAAACAATTATCTAGGAATAATTTTTCTTTGCCTTTTAAGTTAAATGCTTTACAAGTGAACATCAGGATTAAATGTGTCTCCTCCAGTAATGGAGGTCTACAGGCCACTTAGGCTGCCGGTTTTCAAAAGAAAGAAAAAGAAAGATGGATTATTTTCTTAGCCCTTATTATAGTCATTATGTTGGTCATTATTTCCACAAATAGGTTTCATTTATCCAAAATTGACTGTCTAGGATCTTTACGCTTCAATTTAGTGAAGGGCATAAACCTCATTTTCCTTGTGTGTGTATAATATCCTTGCTGTGGACAAGGAATCTCTCTGCACCTTCATCTTCAAAAACTGGAATGAACTCATCCAACACAGCCATTATTTATAACACAGCTTCTCTTTCTTGGATTTTAAGTCTTATTTAAGTGAGATCCAAATGTTGAAATCTTGGACAAAAGACTTCTGTCTTCTTTTTTTTTTTTTAAAGATTTTATTTATTTATTTTAGAGACAGAGCACAAGAGGGGGGAGCGGGAGAGGGAGAAGCAGACTCCCTGCTGAGCAGGGAGCCCGATGCGGGACTCAATCCTGGAACTCCAGGATCATGACCTGAGCCGAAGGCAGTTGCTTAACCAACTGAGCCACCCAGGCGCCCCAGACTTCTGTCTTCTTTGTGACAATATAAAAATATTTATTTAAGCAATAGATAAAACATTTTTTTGTTTTACTTCCTATGCTGTTAATACCTCCAAAAAGGAGAAATACCAACCTAAAGTATGTTAACATTATTTACACAATGTTATAGATCAATTATATCTCAATAAAGCTAGAAAAAATATGTTAATGTTTTTATTATTTAAGAAATTGTTACTATAATTTGCAATTATAATTATTTCAGTTTAAGCCTTACACATTTTTGATATGATTTCTTTGTGAAATAAGTTAGGAAAGAAACAGAAAAGATTATGATAAATGCATTTAATAAATAGTCCTCTAATTTCCTTATTTTCCAATGTCTTGAAACTGTATTTCAAATCTTATTCATTCCTATTAATATTAACTATACCTATATTAAGTGGGGGAAGTTGTTAAAGGTAAAAGAGAAAAATCCAATTATATATTATACTTAATTTCTTAATTTTGAGGTTTGCTACTCTGTAAACTTCTATTTCATATACCATTTAAAATTTCTCATTTTTTATGGGTCTTTTAAATCACGTTGTCTGATTTATTTTTGTTTCTTAGAAAGGAGGGCTTTTACCCATTTAATTTGTTATTTATTGCCCCAGTATGGCAAAACCACACCTACAGATACTTAATAAAATTATCTAAAGATAAATCACAAACCTTACATTCTGCTCACATTGTAATGAAACGAAAATAAAAACAAAATTGGGTTTTCCTTCTAAATCCTATATTTGGAGTTAAGTGAGGCTCACATTAGAATAACGGAGACAGTCTGGAGCTGTACACTGCAAAGTAGAGAGAGGTTTGGAAGCAATCCCAAAGGAAAATGATAAACATGTTCAATTATTGAAAAACACATCAGATGGGGAAAGCAACTGCTCTTGCTTAGCTTAGAAAAGAGAGTTTCTTCACACATGGTTCCCAAGCACATGAAGTGTTGTTAATAAGAGGAAGATAATTAGCTATTCTCTTTCTGTCTCTCTAATTAGAATAGATGCACAAAAATATTTTTAGAAAACAATTGTATATAAAATTTTTTTAATTGTTTGAATATTTGGGCCAAAAGCTGAGTTAGGTTAGATGTGTCAAGAAGAAAGGTAGAAAATAAAGCTGGCCTTATGAAAAATCATCAAAGAGACTTGTCTCTATTCTTTGGCTTTTTGTGTTTCTACACCAACTCAGTAACCCTGATCTCCCATTCTGCAAGGCACCAAATACCCTTGTTCTTTTTTCCCCATCCCTATCAAATCTATCTCAGTACAAAATCTGATAAAGTAATCCACATTATGATAAGTAACTTAGATTATTAACACTTAAACATATTACTCCCTAATTCAACACAATAAATATTTTTGGAGCTCCCACTGAGTATTAGGCTTTTTGCCTTTCTTTTTTTTTTTAAAGATTTTATTTATTTATTTTCGAGAGAGAGAGCACATGAGCAAGGGGAGGAGCAGAGGGGGAGGGAGAGAGAGGGGGAAAGAATCTCAAGCAGACTCTTCACTGAGCATGGAGACCGACACCAGGCTCGATCTCACAACCCTGAGATCATGACCTGAGCCAAAACCAATAGTCAGATGCTCAACCAGCTGAGCCACCCAGGTGCCCTGGATATTAGGCTTTGTATTAGGCTCCTTATATACTATTTGTGAGAGTCTAAATTGGTATAACCTCTTTTAAAAGCAATTTGACATTTTTAGTAAAGGTAAAGATATATAAACTATAAACCAGCAATTCCATTCCTATATGCATATCCAAAAGAAAAATCACAAGAATATACAAAAACATACATAGCAGCACTGTTTATATTATCAAAACAATGGGAACAAACCAAATATCCATTAAAGGAAGAATTAATGAATAAATTGTGGTATATTTACATGATGAGATAACATAGTAAAAATGACTCATCTGTAGCTAAACAACATGGATGAATCTTAACAAACATAATGCTGAGTCAAAAAGTCAGAGAAATAATCATATGATAAAAATTTATTAATATGAAAATTTTTTTTAATATAAAAATTTTTTAACTAAAATAGGTCTGAGAATACTTGCATATATAGTAAAAAGAGGAACTCCAAATTTAGGATTATTGCTACTTTAGGGGAGAGGGGATCAGATGGGATTGAGGAGCGGCCCACAGGAGATCTCTCAAAGATGTTTGTAAAATAATTTATATCTCTTAAATCTATAGCCAGTACACATAGGTCGATTTTATTGTTATTCTTAATATTTTACACACATGTGCAAAATGCTTTTCTTGTTACTAAATATTTAATTTTTAAAAGTTAAAAAAAGGTTGAGTTTCCTTGCACCATTATAATTTCTACAGGTGATTATTTTATTATTTTGAAGAGTGAATTTTCTGGGGCCAAATATATAATGGGAAGTTTTAGATACTATTTTTTTTACCCTATTTTTAAGGTAGTTTACCCCCTTCCACAGGTGAAGAAACAGATCCACAATGTGTAAATTATGGTTCCAGGGTCTTCTGGATGAGTAGAGGTGGGTGTTTGAATTTGAAACAATGTCTCTCTTCTTCCAAAGTCAGGGCTCTTTCTGCTCTACCAAATGCTACAAAATGTTCCCCCACAAATTAATTCATTTAAAACTCTCAATAGCTCTCTAGGGGAGGTATTTACCTTCATTTTTAAGATGAGAAAACTCAGAAGAACTAAATGCCTTTCCTATAGTCTTGGCATACAAGAACTTAAACCCAAGTCTTCTCACTCCTAAATTCAGTGATTTAGTAACCAAAACATTGTCATGTTCCTGATGATAAATCCTAGAATAACTGGGATAGGGGAAGGATTTAAATTAATTTGCAATACATTACAGAACCACCATAGTGGTTATCTGATAAAAATCTTTTCATTTTCTTTCCTCTAATATAAATAACCAAAGTAATATTTATCAAGAACTATTTTATATTCTGGTAGCTTCAGAAGTGCTGACTAATTTTTCTAGTTCCCAGATTCCTAATTCTCATGTTCTAGTTCCTTTATTTCTTTTTCTTTGTTTCTCCTTTTCTTTTTCTTTCTTTTCTTTTTTCCATGGGAGCCATCCTTGCACTCCTTCCCTGCCTCTTTCCAGCCAGTGGTCACCATTTTTGCGTTCTCCTTCTGCTGCACACCAGAGTGTCAGTATCTCTCCAAGGGGACCTTCTACGTGTGTCTGGGGACCCAGTTTTTGTGGCTGCAATCCATGGAACACCGTTCAATTGGCTGATTCTGGAGGCTAAGGGAAGCTTGCATTCCTAGGTCCCATGGGACTATAACAATCAGATATTCACTTCTTGTCAGAATATCACTCCCAGCGTCCTGCATAGATAGCCGACTGAAACACACCCTCAGTCTTTCTAAGAAAGAGGTCTGTCTGCATGTCCAAGCACTTTGGCCTGAGGCACAGAGTTTTGGCACATTTATAAGGGCCTACCAGCCAAGCGTGGATACATCTTTGCGCTCTCTTTCTGCCTTGCTCCAGTTTGCCTGTGTCTTCCAGAAAGGAGCTTATACCCTTCTCTGGTGGCTTGATTTTTCTTTTCTTAAAGATTTTATTTATTTATTTTATTTGAGAGAGAAAGAGAAGGGTGAGCAGGGAGGGGCAAAGGGAGAGGGAAAGAATCTCAAGTAGACTCTGCACTGAGCATGGAGCCCAGCCCACGTGGGGCTCTATCTCTCAGTCTCAACCCTGAGATCATGACCTCAGCTGAAACCAAGAGTCAGACACTTAACCAACTGTGCCACCCCTCCGGTGCCCTGATTTTTATGGCTGCTGCTCTACCTCACTTGGCTCTGATGGCCAGTGGTGCTTATGCTTGGGGGTCCCAGAGGACTATAACCCACAGAGAAATAATTCTTTACCAGCTACCACCACCACCCTCCCCCAACCCTGGGCACATCAAAAGGCAATAGACCCAGAACCTCAATCAATCCTTCTATGAAAGAGGCCTACGAGCTTACGGTTAGAGCTGCAGCCCCAGGGGCAGGCTTCTAATTAAACAGATACCTAAGGTATAAGTACAAATCTTTCTCTCTGGAACACTGGTTACTTCAAGTCAGAAAATGGTAAACTTTAAAATTTAGGAGATTTCAATCAGTGGTTCTCTTTTAAATTTTATTTAATATGTATAAATGTGTAGGAATTTGTGGTCCCTGTGTCTATAGCTCTAGGAAGCAGGAAGGGCATATTGTGGGGTCTGGGGTGTGGAGAAGTATGGAGATGGCAGATGCAGAAAACTCATGAGAATTTTTTTACTTGATTGGGAAAGTCAGAATATAAACCTCTGTCAATTGATCAACTGATCAGTTCATTGATATATATGTTCATGTACAAACATAAAATTTGTATTCATAAAGAAGGAGTACCTACAGACATGTACTGACAGATAGTAGTGGAAGACGCAAAACAGATCTCTCATTTTTAACCTTGTAATTTAAATCTAAATAAAAATGTTGTTTGGTTAGTCTGGAATCTACTATCTACATTAGCTTTATCCTAAATGTCTCATATTAAAAAGTCTGAGCTGTTATTCTAATGTTAATGATAGCAAAAGTTTTGAATGAGATACATAAGAAGTTTTTAGCTCATTTAACATACGTTCTCTTATTTAACACTCAAAACTTTCATAGGAGATAAGTATTGCTATTATCCTCAGCATTTATTCAGCAGAGGAAATTGAAGCTTAGAGAGGTTAAATGCCCAGGGTCACAGAGCTGGCAAGTGGTAGAACCTAGATTCAAATATTTGTCCTCTGGCCTCTCAGTTGCTTTTCTTCTCAGCTGCGCCATGCTGCCCCAGTAGCACTGAACTTCTACTTTAACAACCAAAAATCTGATTCTATTCTGGTAAGCCTAATGTTTTCCTGTTTCCAGGTGGAATAAGTTCCACTATGTATTTTCTAGGGAAAGAATAGTGGTGTTAGGGAAGACAAGTACCTCTGCCTTCTGAGAAACTGCTCAGGAATTTTCCAGACCACGTCATGGGTATAGCTTAACCCCAGACCCAAGACATTTAGGTGAGCCAGGATGGAGGGTTCTGTGAGAGGAAAGGGTCAAGCAAATATTTCATCTCTTAGATACAGTCATTGTCCTTTATGTGTCCTTTGGCCTGAGAGAGCACAGAACAATAAGATCAGCCAAACAGATGTGAGGGCAAAGCTCACCATGTGCTAGCTTTCTTCAGACACTATTATGAACATCAAAGACAGCTTTGAAGTTCAAAAGGAAAAGTCATAGAGATAGCCTGAGGGTCTGTGAACCTGTGAAGGGCACTATTTCCTTGGCAGGAATGCTAGGTTTTGCAGGGAGGAATAAAGAGTATAAAGAGACAGGTTATTGAGAAAACAGAGCATCTTAGCTTCACTGATCATCCCATGAAATGGTAAACTCCATGAAGACAGCCAGTTCTTTACTATACTTAATGCCTAGTTCAGAGCATGTAGTATATAGATAATAATTCATCATATATTCAATTATATTTATTAATATGGATTGACTGAATGATTGATAGAACACCCATTATGTGCTTCTGTTCTAAGTGTTGGAGATATAGAAGTGGATGAACCAAATTCCCTGCTCATGAAGTTAACAGATCAATGTAAATATACATTATGTTAGGAGGCATAAGTGCTAATAAGAAAATTAAAACAGAGTAAGAAGAACGAGAATAAAGATAACGGACTGGGGAGCTAGATAGAGATAAAAGTGTGATCAATAAAGATGTCTCTACTAAGGGACATTTAAACAAAGAGGTCTGAAGGAATTGAAGGACTGAACATGCAGATATGGAACAACAATCTAACATAATCAATTAACGATTTTAACTTCATAATCCCAATGTCTTCAACTCCTATTTGCTTGAGTGTAGGATGTCTAGAGTCTCCCTTCTGGGAATATGTAGGAATCACCAGGTTCATCGTTACATGTTCTTGAATTAGGCTTGGTATCCAGTTTAAAAGCTTTCTCCATACATGTAACCACATAGTATTGGTTTTGATATCAAATAGTGAGTACATTTCCTTTTCTGTTTGTTGGTCATTTTCCTAAAAGATAAATAGTAATAAGAGACTATTTCCCATTTCTTATATCTAAGGGAGTTTTTATGACATTACATATAATTGAAAAGAAATTTGAGGTTTCTACTTCAATTTGAACTGTTTAAATATGTCCTAATGGAGTACTAGAGAACTTTTAAGTCATATATTTACTCATGTGGATAATTCAGGTATTGGACAATGCTTATTGGCTGCCATTGACCAGGCATTTAGTTAAGTGCTGATTTTTGACACTTCACTCTAAGGGTCAGAAGTACAATGCCCTAGGACATGGGAGTATTAGCAATAGTAATAGTTGGAGTCATCGCAGGAGCAGCCAACCTGGAGACTCAAGTGGTCAAGTTCTACATAACTTTCCAAAAACAATGTATTCATGGGTATGATCAATCTTTATTTTATTCAAATCTAGCAAATATTTATTTAGCACTTTCTCTATGCAAGACCTTATGCTAACTGTCTGAAGGGTTTGTAATTTTAAAGAATGAAACATTTAACCTTGCTGTACACTCTGGCTGCTGCTACTGTCTCTTCACAGAGCTTACTCATGCCATGGAGTTTATAAATGCAATGCAAATGTGTTGTCTGAATTATGTGAAGTTGCATTAAAACACTGGAATGCTGTTAAGTGACAATTAGCCCTTAATAAACTAATACCGGAGAGGGGAGGCAAGATGGTGGAGGAGTGGGGGACTCCATTTCAACCAGTCCCCTGAATTTAGCTAGATATCTACCAAGCCACTCCGGACACCCATGAAATCAGCCTGAGATATAAGATTATACGTCTGGATCTCTACAGGGCAGAGGATCATCAGTTGAGAGATGTTTAATACAACATATTCCATAGTAACTTTTTAACTTGAACTTTGTCACACATATACTTTTTCTCTTTTTCTTTTTTATATATATAGCTATAAGCTTCAATGCAGTTCTTTTTTCCCTACTCAAGACTACCTTTATATATATATATATATATACCAGTTTTAATTTCCCTATATCTCTGGGAAGTACTGTTCTATAACAAAGAGAACAAAATACACCCAGGAAGAGCTGAAACACTCTACTTTGCCCACATAGAGGAATTATAGCCACCTTCCCTGCACCCCCCTTTTTTTGTTGTTTTTGTTTTTTTGCATGTGTGTGGATTTAATTGTTTCTTTTTATTTTTGTACTTTATACATCTTATTCTTGGGTTTCATTTTGGCTGGTTTTTTTTTTGGTGGTGACTTCCAATTGCTCTGAACTTTCCCAGGGTGCACCTTGCCTGGATTGTGGTTGATATTTTTGACTGTACATCTCCTCAACCACAACTCAACAGAATGACTAGGAAGAGGCACTCCCAACAAAGAAAAGACCCAGAGACAATGGCCTCTCCCACAGACCTAATGGATATCGATATAAGCAAGATGTTGGAAATAGACTTCAAGGTAGCAATTGTGAACACAATAGCTAGAATGGAGAAATCAATTAATGGCAACATAGAGTCTCTAAGGGCAGAAATGAGAGCTGAACTGGCAGAACTTAAAAATACTATCAATGAGATCCAATCTAATCTAGATACTCTAACAGCCAGAATAAACAAGGCACAAGAACACATTAGTGATCTAAAAGACAAACTGATAGAAAAGATGGAAAATGAGGAGGCCTGGGAGAAACAGCTTAAAATCCATGAAAACAGAATGAGAGAAATAAGTGACACCATGAAATGTTCCAATGTCAGAATTATTGGGTTCCCTGAGGGGGTGGAGAGAGAGAGAGGACTAGAAGATATATTTGAGCAAATCATAGCTGAGAACTTCCCTAATTTGGGGAATGAAACAAACATTTGTGTCCTAGAGGCAGAGAGGACCCCTCCCAAGATAAAGGAGAACAGACCAATGCCCCGGCATGTAATAGTAAAACTCGCAAATTTTAGAAACCAACTTAAGGGCAGTTAGGGGGAAGAGATTCCTTAAGTACAGAGGGAGGAACATCAGAATAACATCAGACCTATCCACAGAGACCTGGCAAGCCAGAAAGGCCTGGCAAGACATATTCAGGGTACTAAATGAGAAGAACATGCAGCCAAGAATACTTTATCCGGCAAGGCTGTCACTTAGAATGGATGGAGAGATGCAGAGCTTCCAAGACCAGCAGAAATTGAAAGAATATGTGACCACTATGCCAGTCTGCAAGAAATATTAAGGGGGGGTTCTATAAAAGGAGAAAGACCCCAAGAGTGATATAGAACAGAAACTTACAGAGACAATCTATAGAAACAAGGACTTCACAGGCAACATGATGACAATAAATTCATATCTTTCAATAATCACTCTCAACGTAAATAGCCTAAATGCTCCCATTAAAAATGACACAGGGTTGCAGATGGGATAAAAAGACAGGACCCATCCATATGTTGTCTACAAGAGACTCATTTTGAACCTAAAGATACATCCAGATGGAAAGTGAAGGGATGGAGATCCACCTTCCATGCCAACGGACCTCAAAAGAAAGCTGGGGTAGCAATTTTCTTATCAGACAAATTAGATTTTAAGCTAAAGACTCTACTTAGAGACACAGAAGGACACTGTATCATTCTTTTTTAAAATTATTTTTTATTTTTTTATTTTTTTTAAAGATTTTATTTATTTGTTTGACAGAGAGAGAGAGAGAGAGAGCAGAAACACAAGCAGGGGGAGTGGGAGAGGGAGAAGTAGGCTTCCCGCCGAGCGGGGAGCCCAATGCGGGGCTCGATCCCAGGACCCTGGGATCATGACCTGAGCCGAAGGCAGACACTTAATGACTGAGCCACCCAGGCGCCCCTGACACTGTATCATTCTTAAAGGGTCTATCCAACAGGAAGATCTAACAATTGTAAATATCTATGCTCCCAATATAGGAGCAGCCAACTACATAAGCCAACTGTTAACCAAAATAGAGTCATATTGATAATAATACATAATTGTAGGAGACCTCAATACTCCACTCTCAGTAATAGACAGATCATCTAAGCAGAAAATCAACAAGGAAACAAGAGCTTTGAATGACACAGGGGACCAGATGGACCTCATAGATATATACAGAACATTCCACCCTAAAACAACAGAATACTCATTCTTCTCAAGTGCACATGGAACTTTCTCCAGAATAGACCACATACTGGGTCACAAATCAGGTCTCAACCAATACCAAAAGACTGAGATGATTCCCTGCATTTTCTCAGACCATAATGCTTTAAAACTGGAACTCAATCAAGAAAAAATTTGGAAGAAATTCAAACACTTGGAAGCTAAAGACCACTCTGCTTAAGAATGTTTGGGTCAAACAGGAAATCAAAGAAGAACTTAAATAATTCATGGAAACCAATGAGACTGAAAACACACTGGTCCAAAACCTATGGCATACTGCAAAGGCAGTCCAAAGGAGGAAATACATAGCCATCCAAGCCTCACTCAAAAAAATAGAAAAATCCCGAATTCACCACCTAACTTTACACCTTAAAGAACTGGAGAAAAAGCAACAAATGATGCCTAAGCCATGCATTAGAAGATAAATAATTAAGATTAGAGCAGAGATCAATGAATTAGAAACCATAAATACAGTAGAGCAGATCAATGAAACTAGAAGCTGGTTCTTTGAAAGAATTAATAAGATCGATAAACCACTGGCCAGACTTATCCAAAAGGAAAGAGAAAGGACACAAATTAATAAAATTATAAATGAAAGGGGAGGGATCATAGCTAACACCAAGGAAATAGAAACAAATATTAGAAATTATTATCAACAACTATATACCAATAAATTAAGTAACCTGGATGAAATGGATGCCTTCCGGAAACCTATAAACTACCAAGACTGAAACAGGAAGAAATAGACAACCTGAATAGACCAATAACCAGTAACAAAATTGAAGCAGTGATCAAAAACCTCCCAAAAAACAAGAGTCCAGGGCCTGATGGATTCCCTGAGGAATCTACCAAACATTCAAAGAAGAAATAATACCTATACTACTGAAGCTTTTCAAAAAATAGAAACAGAAGGAAAGCTTCCAGACTCATTCTATGAGGCCAGCATTACCTTGATCCCCAAACCAGGTAAAGACCCCATCAAAAAGGAGAATTTCAGACCAATATTCCTGATGAATATGGATGCCAAAATTCTCAACAAAATCCTAGCTAATAGGATCCAACAGTAAATTAAAAGGATCATCCACCATGACCAAGTGGGATTTATCCCTAGGATGTAAGGGTGGTTCAACATTCGCATATCAGTTAATGTGATAGAACACATTAATAAGAGGAGGGAGAAGAACCATATGGTCCTCTCAATTGATGCAGAAAAAGTATTTGACAAAGTACAGCATCCTTTCTTGATTAAAACTCTTCAGAGTGTAGGGATAGAGGGTACATACATCAATATCATAAAAGCCATCTATGAAAAACCCACAGCAAATATCATATTCAATGGGGAAAAACAGAGCTTTTCTCCCTAAGGTCAGGAACACAGCAGGGATGCCCACTATCACCACTGCTATTCAACATAGTACAAGAAGTTCTAGCCTCAGCAATCAGACAATCAAAAAGAATAAAAGGTATTCAAATTGGCAAAGAAGAAGTCAAATTCTCTCTCTTCACAGATGACATGATACTTTATGTGGAAAACCCAAAAGATTCCACCCCCAAATTACTAGAACTCATACAGCAATTCAGTAATGTGGCAGGATACAAAATCAATGCACAGAAATCAGTTGCTTTCTTATACACTAACAATGGAACTGTAGAAAGAGAAATTAGAGAATCGATTCTATTTACAATAGCACCAAAAACCACAAGATACCTTGGAATAAACCTAACCAAAGAGGTAAAGATGTATACTCTAGGAACTACAGAACACTCATGAAAGAAACTGAAGACACAAAAAGATGGAAAAACATTCCATGCTCATGGATCGAAAGAATAAACATTGTTAAAATGTCTATGCTGCCCAGAGCAATCTGTACCTTCAATGCCATCTCAATCAAAATTCCAATGACATTTTTCAAAGTGCTGGAACAAACAATCCTAAAATTTGTATGGAATCAGAAAAGACCCTGAAGACACATAGACCAATGGAACAGAATAAAGAGCCCAGATATGGACCCTTAACTCTATGGTCAAATAATCTTCGACAAAGCAGGAAAAAATATGCAATGGAAAAAAGACATTCTCTTCAATAAATGGTGCTGGGAAAATTGGACAGCTCTATACAGAAGAATGAAACTAGAGCATTCTCTTACACCACACACAAAGATAAACTCAAAATGGATGAAAGACCTCAATGTGAGACAGGAATCCATCAAAATCCTAGAGGACAACATAGGCAGTAACCTCCTTGATATTGGCCACAGAAACTTCTTTCAAGACACGTCCCCGAAGGCAAGGGAAACAAAAGCGAAAATGAGCTTTTGGGACTTCATCGAGATAAAAAGCTTCTGCAAAGCAAAGGAAATAGTCAACAAAACAAAGAGGCAACCCACAGAATGGGAGATTTTTTTTGCAAATGACACTACAGGCAAAGGACTGATATCCAAGATCTATAAAGAACTTCTCAAACTCAACACCCAAAAAACAAATAATCAAGTCAAAAAATGGGCAGAAGACATGAACAGACACTTCTCCAAAGAAGACATGCAAATGGCTAACAGACACATGAAAAAATATTCATCATCATTAGCCATCAGGGAAATTCAAATCATAACCACATTGAGATACCACCTTACAACAGTTAGAATGGCAAAAATAGACAAGGCAAGAAACAACAAATGTTGGAGAGGTTGTGGAGAATGGGGAACCCTCTTACACTGTTGGTGGGAATGCAACTTGGTACAGCCACTTTGGAAAACAGTGTGGAGGTGCCTCAAAAATTTAAAAATAGAGCTACCCTATGACCCAGCAATTGCACTATTGGGTATTTACCCCAAAGACACAGATGTAGTGAAAAGAAGGGCCATATGCACCCCGATGTTCATAGCAGCAATGTCCACAATAGCCAAACTGTGGAAAAAGCCAAGAACCCCTTCAACAGATGAATGGATAAAGAAGATGTGATCCATATATACAATGGAATATTACTCAGCCATCAGAAAGGATGAATACCCAACTTTTGCATCAACATGGATGGAGCTGGAGGAGATTATGCTAAGTGAAAAAAGTCAAGCAGAGAAAGTCAATTATCATATGGTTTTGCTTATTTGTGGAACATAAGGAATAGCATGGAGGACATTAGGAGAAGGAAGGGAAAAATGAAGGGGGGGAGTCAGAGGGGGAGACGAACCATGAGAGACTATGGAGTCTGAAAAACAAACTGAGGGTTTTAGAGGGGAGGGAGGTGGGGGGATGGGTTAGCCCAGTGATGGGTATTAAGGAGGGCACGTACTGTATGGAGCACTGGTTGTTATACGCAAACAATGAATCATGGAACACTACATCAATAATTAATGATGTACTATATGGTGACTAACATAACATAATAAAAAAGGAAATTGATAGTAATACATTAATAGTAGGGACCTTAACATCCACTTATATCAATAGATAGATCATCCAAACAGGAAATCAAGAAGAAAACAGTGCCTTTGAACGACACATTGGACCAGATGGACCTAACAGATATATTCAAAAAATTCCATCCTAAAACAGTAGAATACACATTCTTTTAAGGTGCACATGGAGCATTCTCCAGAATAGATTACATGTTCAGTCACAAAACAAGTCTCAACAAATTCAAAAACACGGAAGTCATAGGCATCTTTTCCAGCCACAATAGTGTGAAACTAGAAATCAACTGCAAGAGAAAATCTGGAAAAAACACAAACACATGGAGGCTAAACAATATGTTACTAAATAATGAACGGTTCAACCAAGAAATCAAAGAAGAAATAAAAAAATACATGGAGTCAAAGGAATTTAAGATAAAATCTTAAAAAAAAAAAAACACAATGGTCCAAAATCTTTGAGATGCAGTAAAAGCTGTTCTATGAGGGAAGTTTATAGCAACACAGCCCTATCTCAAGATGCAGGAAAATGTTCAAATAAACAACTTAATGTTACACTTAAAGGTGCTACAAAAAGAACAAACAAAACTCAAAGCCAATAGAGGGAAGGAAATAATAAAAATTAGAATGAAATAATTGAAATAGAAACTAAAAAAACAATGGAACAGATCAATGAAACCAGAACCTGGTTCTTTGAAAAACTGAACAAACTGATAAACATTTAGCCAGACTCCTCCAAAAAAGGAGGGGGAAGGACTTAAAAAAATAAAATCAGAAATGAAGGAGGAGAAATAACTGACACCACAAAAATACAAAGGATTATAAGAGAATATTATGAAAAACTATATGTTAAGAAATTGGACAACATAGAAGAAATGGATAAATTTTTAGAAACATATAACTTTCAAAAACTGAACAGGAAGAAATAGAAAATTTGAACAGAGCTTTTACTAGCAGTAAAATTGAATCAGTAATTCAGTAATCAAAAAACTCCCAACAAACAAAAGTCCAGGACCAGATGTCTTCACAGGTAAACTTTACCAAACAGTTAAAGAAGAGTTAATACCTATTGTCAGACTATTCCAAAAAACAGAATAGGAAGGAAAGTTTCCAAATTCATCTTACAAAACCAGGATTACCCTAGTGCCAAACCAGATACAGACACATAAAAGAAAAAAAGAAAGAAGAAAGAAAGAAAGAAAGAAAGAAAGAAAGAAAGAAAGAAAG